>NW_017672338.1:34705-63717 GCF_001879085.1 Nicotiana attenuata
CAGAAGGCCATCAAAGCACAAGCTTTAGCTGACCACCTCGCAGAAAATCCCGTGGATGAAGAATACAAGCCACTTAGGACGTACTTCCCAGATGAAGAAGTATTGTTTGCTGGAGAAGACATTTCAGAAGCATATTCTGGTTGGAGAATGTTTTTTGATGGAGCCGCAAACTTCAAAGGAGTCGGAGTTGGAGCAGTACTAGTTTCAGAATCTGGACAACATTATCCAATCTCAGCGAAACTTCGATTTCCATGCACCAACAACATGGCGGAATATGAGGCTTGTATACTTGGGCTCAGAATGGCCGTTGATATGAACATCCAAGAGTTATTGGTTATAGGTGATTCAGACTTGCTGATTCATCAAGTACAAGGCGAATGGAATACAAAGAATACGAAAATCCTACCGTACTTACATTGTGTAAAGGAGTTGTGTAAGAAGTTTATCAAGGTGGACTTCAAGCATGTTCCAAGAGTTCAAAATGAGTTCGCAGATGCTTTGGCAACTTTGTCTTCCATGATTCAACATCCAGATAAGAACTACATATACCCCATCAAGGTGAATGTGAAAGATCAGCCAGCTTATTGTTTCCATGTGGATGAAGAGCCAGACGGGGAACCATGGTATTATGACATTAAGAGGTATCTCAAGACAAGGGATTACCCTGAAGGAGCAACCAGTACCTAGAAGAGAACGCTTAGGAGATTGGCAAATCACTTTTTCCTAAACGGCGAAATCCTATATAGGAGGACCCCAGATTTAGGACTGTTGAGGTGTGTAGATGCTGGGGAAGCAACCAAGCTGATTGAAGAAATACACGCAGGAACATGTGGGCCTCACATGAATGGGTTTACTTTGGCAAAGAAAATTCTGCGAGCAGGTTACTTTTGGATGACCATGGAAACAGATTGCATTCGTTTTGTACAGAAATGTCATCAGTGTCAGATCCACGGTGATTTGATTCGAGTCCCACCAAATGAACTCAATGTGACGAGTTCTCCTTGGCCGTTTGCAGCTCGGGGCATGGATGTCATCGGCCCTATTGAGCCGGCCGCCTCGAATGGGCATAGATTTATCTTGGTAGCTATTGATTACTTTACAAAGTGGGTAGAAGCCTCTTCTTACAAGTCAGTTACAAAGAAGGTGGTAGCAGATTTTGTCCGCAATAACATCATTTGCCGATTTGGAATTCCTGAGTCAATCATTACAGATAATGGAGCCAATCTCAATAGTGACTTGATGCGGGAAATATGTAATAAGTTCAAGATTACTCACCGAAATTCCACTCCTTATCGACCTCAGATGAATGGAGCCGTTGAAGCAGCCAACAAGAACATAAAAAAGATATTGCGGAAGATGATTGATAACTACAGGCATTGGCATGAGAAGCTACCATTTGCTCTCCTTGGATATCGCACTACAGTCAGAACATCAACTGGGACAACGCCTTATCTTTTGGTCTATGGAACTGAAGCCGTATTACCAGCGGAAGTTGAAATACCATCTTTGAGGGTCATCCAGGAAGCCGAGCTGAGCAATGCAGAATGGGTGAAGAATCGGTACGAACAACTAATGCTTATTGACGAGAAGAGAATGAATGCAGTTTGCCATGGTCAACTCTATCAAAATAGGATGGCCAGAGCCTTCAACAAGAAAGTGAAACCACGACAGTTCAAACCGGGGCAATTGGTTTTGAAGCGCATATTCCCGCACCAAAATGAAGCCAAAGGAAAGTTTGCACCAAATTGGCAAGGTCCGTACATGGTGCATCGGGTATTGACTGGAGGAGCACTGATTTTAGCAGAAATGGATGGTGAAGTATGGCCCAATCCCATCAACGCAGATGCAGTCAAGAGATAATACGTCTAGAGGCATATCTGGCAACCTCTTCTTTTCTATGTAATGCTTCTTAATGTAAATGAACTACGTTTGACCTGATTCCCGTTTAAGAGGGGATACGTAGGCAGCCCTATGGGTTCGGTCTCATCATAATAAAAATTCAATATTTCCCCCAAATTAGAAACTGGGGCAGCTTTTGAAGGCGTCGTCATGAGGAGGCATCAGTCATCGACAAAGGAGGGCCAAGCAAGATGAATGACGGGATTCCAGATGAGGACGTTCACTTTGTTTCACGAGCATGTCACAATGCAGAATTAGGCAACAACTTTATTTCATAAAATTTATGCATATTTTATTTATTAAAATAGGATTTTTAACCATTCGTTCCCCAAGATTCAGTGTTGGGCGGAGGCTACAAGTCCAAACAAAGTGGGAAGCGCAAGACTATCAAAGGCCAGAGCATCAAAGTCAACACGAATCAACCTTTCCCCCCCAAACTCACAAGTTTTTCTTTGAGTGCAGATTTTCAAGATAGAGGAAGCAGAAGAATCAATAACGAATATAAATACCAAGACCCTTCGTCGAGCGGTTTGAATTTCTTTATAGTATTTTATAGAAAATTACACCTTTTGAATATTGATTATCTTTAAAATCCAAGTTTAAGATTTTTTTTTTTTAATGATAATTTTGGAACTTTACAATATTTTTTTTTATACATTGTCATTACTTTTCAACCACTAATTTTTATAAATGCAAACTACATCGCATACAACTTTAAATATATTGCACATTGAATTTAAGTGCACCACACCATTGCTTTCAAATGCACCGTAAATGCACTGCACCATTGCTTTCAAATGCACCACAAATGCACTGCACCATCGCTTTCAAATGCACCGCACAAATACTTTCAAATGCATTGCACCATCGTTTTCGAATGCACCATTACTTGCAAAATGCATAATATAAATGCTTTCAAATGCACCGCACTTTTGCTTTCAAAGGCACCGCAAATGCACTGGACAAAGGCTTTAAAAAGTACTATATCATTGCTTGCAAATGCACAATGCAAATGCTTTCAAATACACTGCACCATTACTTTTAAATGCACCACACAATTGCCTTGCAAATGCACCACAAATATTTTTATTACCTTGAATCATTTGGCTTAGAAAGCCTCATCAGTTATTTGGCTTAAATGCCTCATAGTCATCAATCATTGGCTTAAATGCCTCATTTTCTACATAAGTCATCGTTGAAAGGCACAATTTACATGAATCATTGGCTCAAAGCCTCATTTCATTAGTCATGATCAAAGAATTATTTTTAACATACCCGGCTTATTTTATGATAAATTAACGGCTTAGAGGTGTCATTTTAATGAAATTATTGTTATGACTTATCGCATTTTTATATCTCGTTTACTAACAATTTTACCTAGCATGTTGAGTTTAGCAGGAAATTTAGCACAACGTGGAACTCTATCTAAGCAGCGAACTGGGGCAGTTTGCTGGGGAGGAAACCAGACTCGCCAGCAAAAGTCAAAGGTCTACTTTCGGATTCCGTTCGGCTTGACTACCAAAATCGTGGCCAAAATCCTTATTTCGAAACATTCTCTTTCAATCATGATTCCCAGTGTCTGACACCTTGTGTTTCCATAATTCGACACTGGAGCATCATTTTAGGATCCGCATCGATCAATAAGTCCTACTCCATAGCACCATTAGTCTAGAACTACATGTGGCATGATTCTCGTAAAGCCTGAAATATGTAGGCAACTCGAAAACCAGAGTTCGACAACAATCTTTCGAAATATCTTTTCATTTTGAATCATTTTGATCCTTCCTTAGGTATGTCCGCCTTTAATAGGACAACAGGAAAATCCACCTTAAAATAGGACATTCGATAGAAATAATTCCATTCCATAATTTTTTCAAATATTCATATCGTCCTCATCCTTTCAAGGGTGTACTTGTTGGCCAAGACAAAATTGGCTAATACATCAATTTCTTTGCCCGAAAGCTCTTTCATCATTTCTGGTCAAAGAGGGGCAGCTATTGATACCCAATTTTGTCCTACCTTACTTCTAATTAATTTTCTGGTGCTCCCTAGTCATTAATTAATGCTCTATCTTAATAATTTGTTACCTTTTATTACTATTATTGTTATAGTTATTGAATTAATCGGTCTATTATTATTATTATTATTATTATTATTTTTATTATTATTACTAAATGCATATACCTTAATTTTTATACACATTATATATGTATTTAGTTTAATATATATATATATATATATATATTTATATATATATATATATATATTTATATATATATGTGATGCGCATAAATACACATTATGTAACACGCCATATATAGTGCTATATTATACACATATTTTTGGCATTTCATAGGTTTTTTTTTTTTTTTGAAAGATATGTTTATTTTTTTTATGACTGCTATTTTAAATGGTCATAGTTAAAAGACTTTGAAGCATCAAGGAAATTTATAGTGGATAAATTGCAATCAAATCGTGTCAATTGGTTTGTGTAATTAGAGCGATGGACTATTTTCAAGTTGTTTGCAAATAATGGTAATCCATACACCTCTACAACATCTCTAAGTCTTCGGACTCCCTTAAAAGAAGAAAGTTATTGAATTTTGGGAGAGATTCAACAATTAATTAGGAGTGATATTTGGCCAAAGGAAGGGGAAAGTTCCATTTTGTGGGTGAAAGAATTCCATATTTGGATAAGTTCATTACTCAACGTAACTTTTATTTATTTATTTTTAAAAAAAATGATATATTAGTTTTACTGCTGCAAATATGTGTTTATTTAAGAAATTTTATTGAGTCCAAGCTATTAAGATATGAGAGCAAATTTAAATTTATTAATTGAAGGAAAATGCCATGGTTTTCGGCCCAAACAAAGCCTTTACATCACCATATTTCAGCAGCCCATCATTTCTAATAGCCCAATAACAGATTCAACAGCCCAGCTTTTTTATAACCTAAATCTGCTAACCTCTCTCTATCTCCCTCAAAACAGACGCCTCACTCCCTTCTCCATTTTCAGAAAATTCCAAACTCTTATATCTTTCAATCAGAGGAGTGACGCACCATTCTTGTGCAAAAAAGTCTCTCTACTCTCGTTAGGTATCTAGATATTCCAAAGGATATTCCCTTTTCTCTTTCTTGTTTGTGCTTGACAACTTCAAAATCCAATTGAAGCAGACCATAGCTTCGCCAATTCGGGTAAGGACTGGAACAAGTCACGCCTTTTTGACCAAATCACGTGATGTCTGCAAAGTCCGTCCAAGAAAGGTCAACGATCAAATTTAAAACGTTCATTTTGAATGAAAATTCCTTCAAGAATCCCGCCCAAATTAACCCTAGAAAAGCCCTAGTAGTTCTTCTATAAATACTGAGGTTTGGTAATAATTTAGGATAACTCTTGGAGCCAACTTCAAACAATTTTATTCTTCAAAAATACTCTAAAATTCTTAGTTGTGTGGCCTCTATTACTTTTTGCTATAACAGAGGAATTTTTCTTTGCAAAGTTCACGGTTGTAAGCTCTAGTTCAACTCCGAAGCCAGAATCTATAGACTTATTTGACGTGCCCAAGTTCGCTGCACCACAAAAGGTCAGTAACTTCTCACTTTTTTTTTCTCTTTTTTTTCTCTTTTTCTTCTTAGATTAGAAGTAAATGTACATTCGTTCTTAAGATGGAGTTATAGTTTGTTTTATGTGTAAAAAGTATGCTCTAAGGTATTATTTGAGTATAAAAATGACTAATTATGTGTTTTTGCTGTATGTGAACAAAATAAGAGAAGATTTAAAATACCAGAAATAGTCCCATGTTTGTTTCTTAATATAATGAACTTAGAATGTTTCCCAGCATACCCAAAGCTAGTTTTGCTTACAAATATGTTTGATGTATTCAAACGTGTTTGCTTTTAATTTTTTTTAGAAAACTTAGAGGTGAACATTTCCTTGTTTAATTGACTGGTTCTGTTAGTTAGCAAAAAACATTTAAAAGGCTAATCATCTAATAAACTTAAGTCTAAGAATTACTTTAATACAATGATAGTATAAGAAGTAAATTCTCTTGATTTGCTGGACTGCAATACAAAGTGAATTTATACGTTTTGTTGTTGAGTACCATGATTCGATACTCCTTTTGTATTTTAATGAGTATATCTAAACTTGGCTAATCGTTGTATATAAAACTGCAATTTGTCTAAGAGTAAAAAGCATGTCTTTAAGAAGCTATGATGAACTTCTAAAAAAACTTACTGTTTGAATGATGATTTGTTAATGAATTTTTATGTATTAGTTTTGGATGGTATTTTTTCACTTAAGAGAACCCGGTTTGAAGCAACTTAATATAATGATTGTTGGCTATCCGGATGATTTGCAAAGAAAATAATCCATGAAATGCAGTAGCTCTTTTTAGTTCACACTCCAAAAAATAGTTCTGTTAAGAAGTACCTACCGTGATCATCTTAATTGGATTTATAACTAAAATGGAAAGAAGTTGGGGGAGACCTAGCAAACATATGATATTGGAAACCTATCTAAGTAAGTTCTTGGGTGCTTTAGAAAATTTGCTTCCTGCAATATCATGTGAAGTTGTGTTAGTTTACTATTAGTTCAAAAAGCTAATACTACCATTTCCTTTCGATGTTAATAGGTAGTATGCCATTTAGAATACTTTGATATCTAGTTTTAATACTTTAAGACAAATTAAGAATGCATGTTTTGTGTTAATGTGTGTTAAGGATCCTAAAAGTCTGCTGCCATTTTGTCAGTTTACTAAAAAGCACGCGGCTAGAATTTTAATATCTAATTTTATGACTTAAGATGGAAGTAGAAGCCGTGTTGTTCTAAGTTCTGATAATCATGTCGGCTAGAATAATCCGTTCATCTTTAGATCTCAAATGAACAAGAAAAGTTTTGTTAACTCAATATTAGGTTATGGCAATATGCCTAAACTTAGAGATTAATGAATTTGCTGGTATAAGATTATTCAAGTTTTAAAAAGAAATATTTCTTTTATTAACCTGCTGTATGTTTAGAACCCAATTTAAAGTTTACTGTACTTTTATATATCTCAGTTTATTGTCAACACCTTTATTTCTAATTCTCGTCTTTTCTTTTTCTTTGTTTGGCATATGCACTTGGAGAAATGAGTCTTAATGCAAGACTCAACCCATACCAGCATGGAGTCACTACTATTGAGCCTTAGATTATGATGGACATCTAGAAGAAGGACAAGCAAAAAGCTTGGGGTCGCCTATGGCTGCCTTTGTTATTTACATTTACTCTGTTTCGAATCTTTAATTAATTTGATTGTATTCTTTTGATTAGTTTAGTTCTATATTTAACTTGGGATTGTTGATTTATTTCTGACTTCTTCACTTAGTATTCTCACTTGGTTATTGGTAGATATCATGTATTTTATATAATAGTGCTCTTCCAGAATTTTTGAAAAACCATTTAAATTTCAGGTTGCTATCATATAAGTTCAGAATTGAATCAATCTTTTTTTGGAAAAATAAAAAGGCGTGCTCCAACTGGAATCGTCCAATTGTTTCTTGTAACATCATGAAAAATGTGAATTAAAAAAAAAATATACAAAAACGTGATTTTTCTTGTTAATTGAAAGGTTAGAAAAACCTTTAACCTTTATCCTTTTGAAGACAAGAAAAGAAAAGGGTACTTTTTTTAATAAAATATTTTAATCATCAGCAAACGTCTTTCTAAAGAGACTATATCCTTCAAATTTATATATGTATATTAACTAGCTATAAGCTTTGTTTACGTAACAATATTCTTCAAAAGTTTATTAAAGTCTTTCAAAGGTAAACTACTCTATTCTAAGTTATATTTTGTCAAAATACCTTAAACAATATTTCTTGATATTTTTATACAATACTTATTAACCTAAGCTTGGTCGGTTAACCGTTATTAATGGACTTTTAAAAGGTGCTTTAAAAAACCTTCCTTTTAAAATATTTAAAACCCTTACTTAGAATCTTTAGGTTAAGACCATAAGACAGAGTTGACTTAAGCTTTAAAATAGGTGTCCTAATTCACCATAAAATAATTAGGTGGCGACTCTCTTAAAATTAATTAAACCTCAGAATTGCTAATATGTTATACTCTAATTTGACCCGGTTTAAATGGGGTATAACACTACCCTTGTTCTGTTCCCATGGAAAAATGGCTAATTTCTGCTCAATAATGTATGATCTTAAAGCCCAGATCTCTTGCAAGCTAAAACACTAAATGCATTATTCCCAATTATACTCTCCTAAACTAGTTTCTTCCTCCCGTCCAAACACTAAAAAATTGTAATTAAACCCATCAGCACCAAATCATGTAAAATGATTCATGTTCACTAACATTACCTATTTAGTGCAGCCAAATGTAGTACATAATTGGGGCTATAAAAATTTCATGTGATTTATTTACCGATTTCATATGTTATAATTTACTAATCACTTGTGAAAAAACCCATATAACTAAAAAAAACATTTGTAATCAGTTA
Organism: Nicotiana attenuata; assembly: GCF_001879085.1. Lineage (NCBI taxonomy): Eukaryota > Viridiplantae > Streptophyta > Magnoliopsida > Solanales > Solanaceae > Nicotiana > Nicotiana attenuata. The sequence goes on from NW_017672338.1 coordinate 43,102, forward strand.
TAAAACCCAATCTCCTCTTACTATGTCTCAAAATTGACATTTAACATTATTTTGCTGGGAAAAATATCAATAGCATAACTTTACAACATATGTACCTTTTTTCTAATTAGTCTATTTCGAAGTTTAGCACTCTCAGTTCGAGAATTAGCTTTAGCTGTGGCTTGAATAACCAATGGCTTTATTTCTAAGCCTACAAAGGATCATACAAAAGCTAAGTACACAAATACTAAAACAGACATCATTGCATGTATGAAATCCGTAAATTCCACTACGTACCTGTAAGAAAAAGTAAACAATAAATTAAAATATGAAATAACGGCTTTGAAATGTGAAATCAATTTACTGCAAGAAAAATATGCTTGTGAAGGAAGAATAAAATCGTCATAAATTTCGATCCACATGGATGAATTATGACATAAAAACTGTCACAAAATTGTGACAGACGATTTGTCTGTCATATATATTCCGTCACAAATATCAATTCACATGGATGAATTCTATCATAAAAACTAATACAAAATTGTAAGAGGCAATCTGTCTGTCATATATATTCTGTCACAAATATTACCTCTCATCTTTTGGCACATCCACACCTAGTCCGGACTTGAAAACTTTCAACCCTCTTGGTGTCACAAATCCATAATAAACTTTCCCATCGGGTCCACGAAAACTATCAGTAAAATGGAATGTAACGACCCGACTGGTCGTTTTGCGTTTTCGAACCCCGTTTCCTTAAATAATACTTTCCGCACTTGATTTAGCTAATTTATGACTTGCGGGGACGGGAGGTTCGGAAGTTAGAAGAGCTTTGAGCAAGATTAAGCCTAGTTGCTTCTTTAAGTTTCTTTAAAAAGGCCAAGTTTGACTTCGGTCAACATTTTGGGAAAACGGACCCGGAATCATGATTTGACAATTTCTGAGGGTCCGCGGGAAAATATGGGACCTGGGCGTATGCTCGGAATCGAATTCCGAGGTCCCTAGCCCGAGTAATGAATTTTTATGTAAAATTGTTAAGTTTAAGTTTCAAAGATCTAAATAAACTAAGAAATCATTATTTTCCTAGGTATCGGGTTCGGATCTCGATTCCGAAACTTGGTACAAGTCCGAAATATCAGTTAAGACTTACCCGTAAAATTTGGTGTCGATCCGAGTAGTTTAAGGGTGTTTTGACCCGTTGGAGGAGAGTTTAGAACTTGAAGGTTCAATGAATTGAATCATTTGGTATTGGGGGTTGATTCCTCGATTTAGCATTGTTTTGAGTGTTTCGAGGGTTCGAGTAGGTCCGCCTCGTGATTTCAGACTTGTCAGTATGTTCGGGCGGGGCTCGGAAGCCCCAAGCGTGTCGAGGTTCGAGTGAAGTTGAAAACTTAGGAAAAACTCCACCTGCTGCTTCTGTCATAACCGCTTCTGCGGCTCTTGGACCGCAGAAGCGGTCGCCTCATCGCGGAAGCGGAAAGGATCGAGTCCTGGGAAACCGCAGAAGCGGCCCAGGGACCGCAGCAGCGGTCCCGCTCCTGCGCCCCCTAGACCGCAGAAGCGGTCCGGCCCAGTTCCCCCCTATTTCGCAGAAGCGGCCCTGGGAGCACATAAGCGATTCCGCCTATGCGGCCCCCTTGACCGCAGAAGCGGTCGAGCCCCAGTTGCCAAAAAGCCGCATAAGCGGCCCTTTTCCGCAGAAGCGGAACCCGCAGAAGCGGGAATTCCTCCGCATAAGCAATAATCGTTGGGGACAGAAGCTCATTTAATACGAGCTCAAGCTCATTTCTTCCATATTTCCATCAACACTTAGGCGATTTGGGGATTCCAAAGGGAAGGTTTCAACATAACATTTCGAGGTAAGTAATCCCCACTCATCTTTAGCTCAAATACATAAACATTAGGTAGAATTAACACTAAAAATTTGGTAAAATCAAGGGATTTGAGCTAGACCTAGGGTTTAATGAAAACTAAGGTTTTAGCACATAATTTGCCATGTAATGAACTAGAAATCATATATTTGTGATCCTTAGACGGTAGAGAACAATTTCCTTCGAAAAATCTCGGAATCCAAGCACGTGGGCCCGGGGTCGGAATTTAGGAAACTTGTGTTAATGGCTAGGAAATTGCTTAAATAGCTAGAATTCAACCTTGTAAGCCTTTATTTACTAGTTCTTGCTTCGTTTGATTAGTTTGGGATTGTCCGGCTTCGAATTAAGGACTTGGACTCGTTCTTGGATATTGGGAGTGCACTTTGGAGCGAGGTGAGTCTCCTTTCTAACCTTGTAAGAGGGAATTGTCCCCATAGGATTTTGAATAAGTAACTGTTGCTAAATGCGGGAGCTACGTACGTACGAGGTGACGAGAGTCCGTGCGTAGCTACTATATGATAATTGTTCGGGTAGTTAGGACCCACGTCATGTCTAATTGGGGAATATTTCTTACTTTAAATTGCCAATATGATCGTTATGAATTGCTAGAGACTTGAGGAAATGAAAGTGAACATATAAATTGTTGAGCCTTGGTAGGAGTTCCCTTGTATGTAATTGAGCCTTATGTGCTTTTCTTGATATTTTCTTGATGATTATGGATCGGGCCGATCGCCTCGGTGATAATAGATGCATCTATGGTTCGTGCCGCTCGACCCTCGGCAGTGCACAATTTATTTTCTGTTGGAGCGGGAAGTCGACCTCGGCATGTTTGTGCATGGTTTATATGCTTACATTTAGTTATGACATGATCACCCATTTGACATAAAAAGGGAAACGGGTAATTTAATTAAGGCAAGAACATGAATATGACTCTTCTGTTGAACTTGTGTTAATGGAAATCTTTCATGTTGTATATCTCACTCTATCATATTATATTATTTTGACCTTAGTAAGTATCAAGTCGACCTCTCGTCTCTACTTCTTCGAGATTAGACGGGATACTTACTGAGTACATGTGGTTTATGTACTCATGCTACGCTTCTATACTTAAATGTATAGGATTTGAGGCAGGTGGATCTGGACATCATCCTGGTGCGCAGCACTGAGCACGCTTAGGGACTTCTACGGTGAGCTGCCTACTTTCTCATGCCGATCCGCAGCCGAAGGAGTCCTTTCTTGTATTTTTGATTTCTGTCTATTTTGATTCAGACAGTAGGACAGTGTTTTATATTTTTGTGTATATTCTACTGGTCGCCCGTAGCTTGTGACACCAGGTTCTGGCACACACCGTAGTAGACATGTACTTTGGGGATTTGTATCGCTATGTTAGCACTTTATGATCTTTACTAGCTTCATCTTGACTTGAAAACTTTAGTATCTCTGTCTTTGGCTAAATTAAAATGAGAACTTAATCATACTTCCGCATTCGGCTGGCCTGACCATGGTGTTAGGCGCCATCATGACCTATTATGAAAAATGGGTCGTGACATGGAAGAAGAAGCAAGACAAAGTACAAAGGCCAAGTAGTGTTAAAATCATTAATGTATTGACAGGGGAACAATCGCCTTTGCCATAGACTGATGGAAGGACCATTTCAAAAGTTAGAAATGTGCCTGTTTGTAGAAAATTGACAAGCAATGATGTTTTTGAGAGTGTTTTTTGAACCCCATTTGCCATTGCTCTTCATTTCTTGCCACCAATTGCTGGTTGAGGCAATTCGGGGATCGAAACATCGTTGTCTGGTGGCAAATTAGTAGGGTATACTGATGTATCTGCACGTTTTGATGCACTGTAGATTTTGATCCCAATTCCCTCAGTACTTTGCTCCATTTCTTTTGAGAAAATTTAGAAGATTTAGAGCGGTTGAAGATTGAGAAAAAAAAGAAGAATAATGATCATGAATGTACTTTTTGGTTTATTTATAGTTTTGGGTAGGTAAATTAAATATGGCATAAACAATTTTTGAATTTGGTTAACTTTAAGTAACTAACTTGTTTCGAATGGTTGCCAGCCGCAANGATTCGAAGAGATTGGTTGATGTTTGAGGGAAATTATTTGGATATTTGGAACGGAGGGGGCTGAGGAGGTTTCATGGTGTAATTTTGGGACTGAAAGGGACCGGCGCCGCCATCCACGGCGGTGGGGAATTAGGGCGGCTCCATTAGGGTTCTTGAGAGGGGGGGGGGGGGGGAGGGGCTGTGAGGGAGACGATGGCCTAAGGGGGGGTGGGGGGTGGGGTGCCCGTTCGGACACTTATATATTAATGGGGGCGGGCTTCTGGACCGTCTGATTAATCAACATCGACGGTTTGGATTGAAACTCGATTAAACGGCATCGTTCTATTAAATAACTGGGCGGACCGGATGAGAAAAGGAATCGGGCCTGGTCTGGGAGTGGATTACACAAATTGGGCTAGGGGGAATTGGTCACAAACGGCCCAGTTCGAGTCTTTATTAAACAACCTTCTTTTAATTGTTTTTTTTTCTTTTGCTTTCTCTTTTTATTTCTTTTATTTATTTGTTTCCATTTTATATTTTTTTATATTTTCTGATTTTAATTACCAAATTCAAAAAACAAATTCAATTTCTAGGTACACTAATTCCTAACAAATTAAAACTAAAATTGCAAAAGGAACATTTTGTTACTTTCTCCTTCTCCCTCTTTTTATTTTAATTTCTTTTAATTTGGAACTAACAAAAATCCAGATTAATTCCTAAAATTAAGGAAAACCATTTAAACCCAAAAACGACAAATAACACAACAAATTAACATAAAACTACTCAAAAAGCAAAAATCAAAATTAAAAGCGCAAACTACACTATACTTTTGATTTTTCTTTTTATGAACCAATTAATTTCTAATTAATCCTAAAATGTAAAGTTAAACCCTAAATGCACATGCCAAATGTATTTTTTTATATTTTTCATATGAATTAAAATGCACAAATAAAATGCAAACAATTAACAGAAAATAACACAAAATTTATAAAATTGTAAAATAATGAAAGAAAATCATTTTGTTTGAATTTTTGGGAATAATTCATGTAGGGCAAAAATCACGTGCTCACATACATGAGTTTAGATATGTTCATTCCAATACTATTAATATAGACCTCAATAATCGAAAAGGATTTGTATTATTATTGGACTAGACCACTGCTAATTATAATGATGGACATTTCCAATCAACGAATTACAAGGAAAATGATAAAAGAGTTTAAATTTATGTGCAATGATAGCGAAAAACTATTTTTTCCCATCAACTTAAAGTGAACTACAACAGAACCTGTAGTCTAACTTGGCAGCCTAGAAAATAATGTAAATTACTTGATAAAATAAGTTCAAATACATTGATAGCATAAAAATAAGCGTCCATAAGTTATCCATAATAAACTTTACTATTAAGGTAGTTACATATGCGTCTACTTGACGCCCCAATTAGGGATGGCAAACGGGGCGAGGCTGGGCAAAACCTTAATGAGGCAGAGCAGGGCAAAGTCTTAACACACTTTCAAGAAATAGTTAATGGGGCATGGCAGGGATAGGGCAAGATTTTTGCTGCAAAGTCAACAAACAAACTAGAATTTTCTTTTACTTGCGTTTGCCTACTTCATAGGATGGAGGTTTGTCTTTTTTCTATGTTATGTTTTTATTTTTTCCTGGTTTGGGGTAGATATATAAAGTGTTGTCCACAAATTATTTTATTTTTAATTCTAGGCAAATATTTGGTTATATAATATTGGTGGATCTTGGGTGGGAGATATTTTGTGAATATGTTAAATGAAGCAAGAGCAAGAGTGCAGCTACAGTGAACTCCAGTGGTTTTTGAAGTGTTTATTACTCCAGGTCTTTAGGTAGATATACACACACATACATGAGAAGAAGTCAATCAACTGCTAGGTACAACTATTACTTACTATATCAGTAGATGCACGGTCTATGATTCTGAACTTCTTTTGATTAAAGCGTTGTGTTTGCTATTTTCCACGTCAAAAAATTGATTTTGCATGTACAGATATGATATACTCCCGTTGTTCCATTATATACGACACTCTTTTCCTTTTTAATCTCTTGTTAAAAGAAAGACATCATTCCATTTTAGCCTTAATGACATGCTCTTAATAAAGTAATTTTACGTCATGTAAACCGAAGCCATACCGTTATCAGATTTATCATGGAAATCATATTCATCTTTCTGTTTATAATAACATGAATAGTTACAGTTCCAAACTTAAAAGAAAGGAAGAAACGAAAAAGCTAAACGGGGCAGGGCGGGGCGGGGCAGGTTGAAAAAGAGAAACACTGTTAAACAGGGCAGTGCATGTTGAATTTGGGTCATGGCAATGCTTCACCTGCCCCGCCCTGCCCTGTCCTATTGCCATCCCTAGCCCGTATGAGAAAGCTTCAGACTTCTGAAGGCTATAAATAATTCACATAGAAAAGAAGGAAAAAACTATCTGGGCAGCAAACCATGGCGAGAAATGGCAATCTCAAACGCTTGCATTCTTTCTCCTCGAGCAAAACCATTGCAATCATAAGATGAAATCTCATTGATGTTGAGATCGACACAAGTCTGCACAAGTTTCTCACCAACACGTTCCGCTGCTTCCTGTGATTGAGAGGGACAAAGTCAAGGGATGATGCTATGACTTGAAAATCCCAAATTGCATTGGAACAAGAAAACATAGAAAACTGAGATCCCATCTTCAAATTATGTAGTCTTGAAATACCACTCACTATACAATTTGCACTAACATATTTATAATTATGTCTTAATATGCTAAAGATACTCACTACAGTGCTGCATGGTGGATCACCCCGAATTGATTTTTGCAAAGTGCTCCCGTAAAACAAAGACTTCTTATTTTGATCATCTACCAATGTAGCATATAACTGTTTTTCTGAGCAGAAGACTGAAAGTCTTGGTTTTTCAGAAGTTCCATTAAACTGCCAAGACCGAAAAGAAGTTTAATGATTACAGTGAATCAATAAACTTATACATATATGTTGTGTGTGTTTGTGCTAGAGAGAGAGTTCATGAAATGATTTTAGAGAACAATTAAGATTAAGCATTGCATGGCAAGCCAAATGGTAGAACAAATCAAGAAAAAGGCAAACAAACTTCATCAACATGGGACAAGCCAAAAGACATTTGCAGAGAACTTGAAACACGCCCGAAGATGAGAAGCAAGCTTAAGCTACAAGTTTACAAAGGCAATGGATAGAAGGATGACAAGGGCAAAAGTACAGATGCTCTACCTATTCCCACTAGACATAGAGATATGCAATGTTTTAAATGTCAATGTGTGAGTAAAAATGACATATGAGTATCCTAATAAAAGAGCTATGTTGTCAAAGCCTGACGGACCTTATGTAACCGGGAAATGTATGAAACAGCAATCCATTAGGTTAAAATCAAAGTCACCGTTGGCTACTTCCATACAAAAATATGCCAAGAATAAAAGTAAACTCTTTACATTTACCTTAAGCAATTTTCTATACTTGTTTTATTCTAAGGAAAAATGACTAATTTCTACAGCACGCTAGAGTGAGACTAGACAGTTAGGAGTTAGGCTTAGGATGCTACTGATCAGCTACTGATGCAGGGCTTTATATTATAGATATTAGTATACTTTCCTCTGTCTCGTATTTCCTATATTCCTTATATTGTTGTTATTTGTTATTTTATGTTATTTCAGGTTATGTTGTCTATTTTATGTTATTTATTATGAGTCTATTGCTAGTACTAATATATCGTCACTTGTTTCTGTCACTTGTTTCTTTCTTGAGCCGAGGGACTCCTGGAAACAACCTCTCTGCCCCTCGGGGTAGGGGTAAGGTCTGCGTACATATTACCCTCCCCAAACCCCACCTGTGGGAATATACTGGGTTGTTGTTGTAATGTATGATCTTAAAGCCCAGTTACAGTTTATCTCTTCCAAGCTAAAGCACTAAATGCATCATTCCCAATTATATTCTCCTAAACTAGTTTCTCCCTCTTGTCCAAACACCAAAAAATTGTAATTAAACCCATCAGCACCAAATCATGTAACATGATTCATGTTCACTAACATTACCTATTAGTGCAGCCAAATGTAGTACATAATTGGGGCTATAAAGAATCTCATGTGTTTTATTTACCGATTTCATGTGTTATAATTTACTGATCTCCTGTGAAACAACCATATAACTACAAGAAAATTTGTAATCGGTCATAAAAACCAATCTCCTCAATTATGTCTGGGGAAAAATATCAAGAGCATAATTTTACAACATACGTACCTTTTTCCGAATTCGTCTATTTCGAAGTTTAGCATTCTCAGTTCGAGAATTAGCTTCAGCTGTGGCTTGAATAACCAATGGCTTTATTTCTAAGCCTACAGAGGATAATATAGAAAGCTAAGTACACAGCAGAAAAGGATTTCCAGTACCCAAAAAAAAAAAAATCTATGAAAAGCTATAAACTTTAGAACAATTGACAAAAAACTTACTTTTATTTTGGATAGGAAGGGTATATGAGTGATTTACACAAATTCCAAAGAGCTCACAAGTCTTCATTTGTAGCGAACAAATATTACCCAGAGCAATAGTTGTCATTCTTACCGTTAGTTTCCCAAATATTTTCACTTGCTAATAGAAATTACAGCAGACCCACTTCTCAAAAATGGACATTTGCGTGATTAAAAGGTAGCACGGCTCACTGGAGTAACCATCCGCTCTTTCGGGAATTTAATCAAACAGGTTGTCTGCAATTCACCTTCTTGCATGCCATGGTTTTTATCTATCTGTGCAGATGATAATGAGAATGGAGAAGCGGTCAATTTATGGACTCGACTAGGGGTATATTGGGTTTGGGCTGGATATAAGCCCAACATAAGAAAAGTAGCTTGAAGATCCTTACTTCTTTGTAAAGAAGTTGAGTGCTACTATTAGTTCAGAGAAAAGAAGAGATAAATTAATGGCAACGGGGAGCAGTAATAACCATTATGGGTGGTTATTTTTGCAACTAGCATTCCCTTTCTTATTTATTCATGAAAGGTGAGGAGGTAGTTAACTTTAGCTGTTAGACTCGATTAACAACCTCCAAACACGAATACTGCTCTGTCTGTTTCATCTTATATGATACTATTTTTTTATTAGTTTGTATAAAAAAACTAATTTGTTTGTATGAAAAAATAATATAAATTAAGACTTCTCACTTTATTTTTAAAGGGATACTTTTATAGTCACAAAAAGTATATCCCTAACCCCAAGTTCAAAGAAAATATATGGAACACAGTTCATGAAGGTGTTAGAGAGAGAAAGCCTAACCAATCTCTATAATTTTTAAATCCCTTCCCCTTAATATTGTCTCACTGTCGCAGGAGCAAAAACTCAGAATTTACCAACCATGGAAATTCTCAATCATCATCAAGGTGTTTGGAAGAAAAATCCCCCACCACCTCCTGCGGACCAAGCTCCAACAACTCTAGACCCCAACTGAACAGTTCATCCTTATCGATCTAGGATAGGGCTTCTTTATAGTAAAATTTGCGAAGGAAGAAAATATGATCAGTGCACTGCACGGAGGATCATGGTTCATCATGGGTCATTTCCTATCTGTTCAAAACTGGGAACCCAACTTTATTCCTGCTAACATAAAAATATAAGTCACAGCCATATGGATACGGTTACCGCAGCTACCCACCTAATTTTATGACAAGAAAATTCTAGAAAAAGTGGGTAAAAGAATTCGCAAACTCCTAAAGATAGATATGTGTACCTCTGCTACTTTAAGAGGCAGATACGCACGGATCTGTATTCAGGTGCAAACAGAGGTCGGTAATAATTGGGGATCACAAACAACCCATATTGTGTATTATCTGCAAAGAGTGTGGGTGAATTGACCATATCTATAAAAAAATGCTCCTAAAAATAATTGCAGGCACACCGGAGCAGCCGGAATCCATAACAGGTAGTCAAAAACCATCGACTCTACAAGACCGGAAAATATTTGAGTTCCCAAGAAAGATGCCACACTCCTCCAATTTAAAAATCTAAAAAAGTTTCAAGACACGCTAAAATATAAAATTAATTTTTTCAATATTATCTTGAGTGCAATAATATTTAAATAATTAAATATACAATTAGAAGAATATTAATATTTTTAATATTATTAATTATTAAAAGTGGGTATCGTTAAATACTTAATAAGTAAAATAAAAAAAAAGCAAAATAAGACATTTAAGAATAGGGCTTAAAGCCCATATACTAATAGATTCCATTGTAAGCTAAAGGCATAAAGCCTTGGACGAAAGAGTGGCTGGTAAAATTTCAAAGAATACAAAGCAACCAAAACAAAAAAGGTTGAGACCTACGGACAAGAACCAGAAGCACTTTCCAGTGAAGTATTCACGCAGGCAACAAAAATTCTAGGACTCTTTACAAATCACTAATTCTTGAATTCAGGTATATAAAATTTTATATTCTCAATTATCCTACAGTATAAGAATTGAATAGTTAATTTCTTTCTTTCTTTGTATCAACATTAAGTTCAATGTTTAGGTATGAAACTTTAAAATTAATTAAGATGCCCTGGCTGTTGTAGAATCGATTGGTTGACAGGTATAAATTGGGTCGAATCCTACCTATTGGCTCGAGGAGTTTTGAGGTGAGTTGATATAATCCTTTACTAAAGTGGTTTAACTCACAAAAGCACGCATACAAGGGGTTTGATGAATTGCTTAAAAGAGTTAATATGTACTTAATTGGAGTGAGTGAGTACCTATTAGCTTAGAATTATTCTAGTTAAAGTTTAGATGATTTATTCTGATATATGTGCTTAAAATTTTAGATTTTTGTGTAATTCTTATATGTCATTTTCATGCTGAAAAAAAATTCATGAAGAAGCAAGAATCTTTAAAAATACTTTTGAATGTTTATTTTATTCTTATGCCATGCCTTTCATTTAAGGATACCAGTATGAATATGTATAAAAGATTTAGACTTGAAAAGTCACAAGAAGAAGTTTTAGAAAAAAAAGATTTTTGGGAGTATCGTTATCGTCCAGGCCGAGGGTCCTGACCAAGGTGTTGACTTCCTGAAACTGCTTGTGCCAAAGTAGGGAGCAACGAGCCGAAGGTCTCTTTGTTGGGAATTTACTTAGCCGGGCTAAGGTATGATACATGAGCGCTGAGAACCATGAAGCGAGTGACACCTCGTGGATTGGACCTTTTTGATCAGGTTGGGATCGAACCCGTACCGATCACACGGTGATTAAGACAGAGATAAGTCAGGATAGTTCGAACTCCCAAAGTATAAAGTTAAGTATTTTCTTTATAAGAAAGAAAAAAAATTCTTTTAGAATATTCATAAACTCATATTATGCAATTATTTTAGAATCGTTCTTATAAGCTTTATGTTTTTCATACATTTAGAATCTTTGCTCGTAATGTATATTTTAATTAAAGTTTCATCCCCTGTCGTTGAGACTCTCTGAGTACAATGGATGGTACTGACATTCTCTTTTGGGAACCTACGTTGGTCTGCGGTACAACGTAGGAACCGGTTTTGCAGGCGAGCAGGCTACGGGTTAGAACTTCCCTCACTTCCATTGCTATTGGTGAGCTCCGGTTTTGTTCGTGGAGTACTCCTTTGAGTCATCATTATTTAGATATTTCTTTTTTCACTTAGAGAACTGGCCAAGAAATCTCATCTCCTGAGTAGTGCGTCAGTTTATCAGTGCAGGCTTCATAGACACAGTCGGTGGGTTAAGATTCAAGTGTTTTTAATAATAACTTTGCAATATTTCAGTAGTTACTATGAATAAATTTTTGGAGTTGGTTTATTTTAGATACTTAAATTAATTAAAAGTGTTTGGTCAAAATATTTCCTTTGTTGCATATAAAGTTTGAGGTTATAATAATTTTTAATAAGCACAGATGGTTCGCTCGGTCAAGTTTAGCGACCGGGTGCCCGTCACAGCTTATTCAGAAAATGGTCGTGACAAAAGAACATGCGGTAAGGGAAACTAACAAAGAGCCAAAAATAGAAGCATTTGGTAGCAAAAGACGACGTAACAGTGACCAAGATCTACAACCCGGATTCCAATAAGTTCATTGTCCTCGGGGAACACGGGGACTGGGGGCACGAAGCCAAGAATTGGACATGCCCACATGAACAGGTCCAACACTCTAGAAATGGGACTGTTAGCACAAACCCAATTAACGGGAGTTTACAAAGCCATGTTAGGGCGTCAGACCAACACAATGAACCACAAGGGAGAAAGCCACACACACATCCATAGGCCCACCACACACCCTAACACACGCCTAACGCGAGCCCTAATCCCACCCACACAACCCCTGACACTCATAATACCTAATCAAGTTATAAGGTCTGTGTACACACTATCCTTCCCAGACTCCATTTCCCAAATCCCACATGTGAGATTATACAGGGTTGTTGTTGCTGTTGTATGATCGCTGCCAACTCCGCACTACTAAAAAGTAGCGAGAGAGGGTCGCAATAGCTTTTACCCGATTTGTGGGTCGGGATCGATTTCCACAGAGAGCTAGGATTGGAGTCGGGTATCTATTTAGTTTGGGATTGCGTATTGGTTCCAAATATCACTTCCAATCATTTTTTAGTTTTCTTTAATAATCTACTATTATCAAACTACTAATTATAATTGCAACTAGATTAAAGAGTAAATTGCTACAAGTTGTATCTAATAGATTAAAAGGCAATAGGGTAGTGACTTTCACCTAGGTGGCCAATTGACGGGTAATTGCATCTAAGGCACGATTGACATGATTGGGGAAATATGCTATAATAGTTGCACGATTTTATCCACTCTCACACCTGTCACGACCCTAGTTCACCAATCGTGAACATGTCGTGATGGCACCTAGTCCCCACGATCAGGTAAGCCAAATATTGCGAAAAATATAATAAGTGCGGAAAAACAGAGTAAACCAAATTAAATAACTGGAAGAAGTCTCTACTGTATGCCACTCGGTATGTACAACTCAGTAACACAAATCTAATACAATTCCCAAAGACCCGAAAACTCATGGGCAACACAGGCTATAGAAATGTTTAGTAAAGGCTCCAAACACCAGAATGTCTAACAACCGAAAGAGAGAAAACTAAATACTAGAGATAGAGTAAGAGGGAGACTCGTCGGTCTGCGGACGCAGCAGATCTACCTCGAAGTCTCCGAAGTCCTCCTGCCTCACTGATAGTGCGCCTGGGTAGAGGTACCTGGATGATCTGCACATGAAAAACATGTGCAGGAAGGGCATGAGTACACCACAGCGGTACTCAGTAAGTGCCAAGCCTAACCTCGGTTGGGTAGTGACGAGGAAGGTCAGGGCCCTACTGAGGCAAAAATACAACAATAGCAATAATTAACACTGTGGAAATCTCACAGAAATAATACATACAGCAGCGAAATAACGCAAGTCAACGAGGCAATACTAACTACAAGGATAAAGTAAAACACAGGATAAACAAAGCCCAATATCAAAGATGCCAATGAGGGTCTCCCAGGATACCGTCCTGTAGCCCTCTTCTCAACTGACCAGTGGATCTCCCGGGATACCGTCCCGTAGTCCAACTCACGTACCAATACCAAGGATCTCCCGGGATACCGTCCCGTAGTCCAATCATCAACGTGCAGGGGGATCTCCAGGGATATCGTCCCGTAGTCCCAAAATAAAAGTGCAGGGGGATCTCCCGGGAATCGAAACCGTAGTCCCAAAGTAAACAAACAAGGGGGGGGGGGGAGCTACCGGAATCCCACATCCGTAGTCCCAATGTAAATGTGCAATCACAGCCAGAAACAACCCAAGGAATAAAGCACGGAAGACAAATACAGATAGAACTAGCCTAACATGCTTAACGTAGGGCAAATCAATAATTTAAGCAAGTAGGCAGGCAAAACAGCTAAACATGCTTTTTCCTAATCTAGCATAAGTCCAAACTACAAATAGAACAAGCAAATAAGGATAAGAACTAAGTTTCCATAGCTTAAGAGAAGACCGGGATTTCATCAATCGGCTCAAGTACGCGCTCGTCACCTCACGCACAAGGCACTCAAATATCAAGTAAAATCCTAAGGGGAAAGGTCCACCACACAAGGTTAGACAAGCCACTTACCTCGAACCGGCTCAATATCACTAGAAATCGCGCCTTTGCCACGAGTATCTGACTCCAAATGGCCCAAATCTATTCAATTCAATTACATATCGTAAATAATATTGTAAACAACTGATTCCACTATTAAAATTAAAGCTAGGGCACGAAAATAGGTAAAATAACCAAAATGCCCCTCTAGCCAACGTCTCGGAATCGAAAAATTTTCATATTTTCAGAACCCTCGTACTCTCACGAGTCAAACCATATAAAAATCTCCCAAATTGGAGGTCAAATGCCCCCACAAAACCCCATAGTTAGGTCTAAGAAGTTTTACCCACTTCCATTCAAAAACACGAACCCCTGAAATTGCTCCCAAATCCGAGCTCCAAACCTTGAGTTTTGATAAAAATGGCAAAACCTCGTTTTTGAAAAGTTAAATACTGTTCAGGTTATTAAAGCATCGCGAACGCGGCAGGTATCACGCGTTCGCGAAGAAGGAAAATATAAGGGCCCCAAAAATGCCCTTCGCGATCGCGAAGGAAGGTATGCGAACGCGATGGCCTGGCCCAGCAAACTATGCGAACGCGAACCGATGCATGCGAACGCGAAGGCCTGGCCCAGCAAACTATGCGAACGCGAACTGATGCCTGCGAACGCGATGAAGAAAATAAAAGGGTCAGAAATTTACACTACGCGATCGCGGTGGAGGGGCCGCGAACGCGATGAAGGGGGGTAGGTTACACTACGCGAACGCGATGGCTCCTACGCGAACGCGTAGAAGGAATCAGACCTGAAATTTTTCTACAACAAATTCCAACTTCAAATTGCTCCGTTGAGCATCCGAAACACACCCGAGGCCCCAGGGACCTCAACCAAACCTACAGACATATCCCGTAACATCATTCAAACTTGTACCAATCCTTAAATCGCCTAAAACAACGCTGGAAACACTAATTAAGCTAAGATTTAAGCCTAAGAACTTCAAATTCCAACCAAACACACTTCCGATCAAAAACCTAACCAAACATCGCCCGAATGACCTGAAATTTTGCACACACATCCCAAATGGCATGACGGAGCTACAGCAACTTCCGGAATTCCAATCCGACCCTCGGATCAAAAACTCACTATCGGACCGGGAACTTCAAAAATTCAAACTTCGGCATTTCAAGCCTAAATGAGCTACGAACCTCCAAAATACATTCCGAGCACGCTCCCAACCCCGAAATCACCTAACGGAGTTAACGGAACCGTCGGATTTCCATTCCGAGGTCGTCTTCACACTGTTCCGAATACGGACCATTTTTCAACTCTTAAGCTCTCATTTAGGGACTAAGTGTCCCAAAACACTCCGGATCCTAACACCGAACATCCCGACAAACCAAAATAGCAGAAATGAACTTAGGGGAAGCAGTAAATGGGAATCGGGGCATAAATTCCAAAAACGACCGGCCGGGTCGTTATATCCTCCTACACTTAAACATTCGTTCGTCCTCGAACGAGCATAGAGAACATACCTGAAGTAGTGAAAAGATGAGGGTACTGGTTGCGCATATCCTGCTCGGTCTCCTAAGTCGCCTCCTCGGCCGGCTGACCCCGCCACTGGACCTTCACTGAAGCAATGTTCTTTGACCTCAACTTTCTGATCTGCCTGTCCAAAATAGCCACTGGCTCCTCAACATAGGATAGATCCTTGTCTAACTGGACTGAACTGAAATCCAACACGTGCGACGGATCACCGTGATATCTCCGGAGCATCGAAACATGAAATACCGGATGAACTTTGGCTAGGCTGGGAGGCAAGGCAAGCTCATAAGCAACCTCCCCAACTCACCTCAAGATCTCAAAAGGGCCAATAAACCTCGGACTCAGCTTCCCTTTCTTTCCAAACCTCATGACGCCCTTCATAGGCGAGACCCGAAGCAGAACCCGCTTACCAACCATATATGCAACATCACGAACCTTCTTGTCCGCGTAACTCTTCTGTCTAGACTGGGCTGCACGAAGTCTATCCTGAATCACCTTGACCTTCTCCAATGCATCCTGAACCATCTCTGTACCCAATAGCCTGGCCTCACCCGGCTCAAACCAACCCACCGGAGATCTACACCTCCTGCCATATAAAGCCTCATACGGCGCCATCTGAATGCTGGACTGATAACTGTTGTTATAAGCAAACTCCGCCAATGGAAGGAAATGATCCCAAGACCCTCCAAACTCAATCACGCACGCACGGAGCATGTCCTCAAGAATATGAATAGTGCGCTCGGACTGTCTGTCCGTCTGGGGGTGAAATGTCGTGCTCAACTCCACCCGAGTGCCTAACTCCTGCTGCACAGCTCTCCAGAACCGCGATGTAAACTGAGTACCTCTGTCCGAAATGATAGAAACTGGAATACCATGCAGACGGACGATCTCCCTGATATAAATCTCCGCCAATCGCTCCGATGAATAAGTGGTACAGACAGAAATTAAATGAGAGGACTTGGTCAGCCGGTCCACAATAACCCAAATGGAATCAAACTTCTTCAAGGTCCGTAGAAGTCCAGATACAAAATCCATGGTGACGCGCTCCCATTTCCACTCCGGAATCTCTATCTGCTGGAGCAACCCACCCGGGCGCTGGTGCTCATACTTCACCTGCTGGCAGTTGAGGCATCTAGACACATAACCAACTATATCCTTCTTCATCCGCCTCCACCAGTAGTGCTGCCTCAGGTCCTGATACATCTTCGCGGCACCCGGATGGATGGAATACCGCGAACTATGGGCCTCTGCTAGAATCATCTCTCGAAGACCATCAACATTGGGCACACAAATCCGGCCCTGCATCCTCAATACTCTATCATCCCCAATGGTCACATCTCTGGCATCCCCACGCTGGACCCTGTCCTGAAGGACAAGCAAATGAGGGTCATCATACTGCCGCTCCCTGATACGGTCAAATAGGGAAGACCGGGAAACCACACAGGCTAGAACTCGACTGGGCTTCGAAAGATCCAATCTCACGAACTGGCTGGCTAAGGCCTGAACATCCATCGCCATAGGCCTCTCTGAAGCTGGTAAATATGCCAAACTCCCCAAACTCTCCGCCCGGCGACTCAAGGCATCCGCCACCACATTGGCCTTGCCCGGTGATATAGGATAGAGATGTCATAATCCTTCAGCATCTCTAACCACCTCCTCTGATGCATATTGAGATCCTTTTGCTTGAGCAAGTGCTGCAAACTCCGATGATCAGTATAGATCTCACAAGGCAATCCATATAAATAATGATGCCAGATCTTCAAGGCATGAACAATGGCAGCTAACTCAAGGTCGTGGACAGGGTAATTCTTTTCATGTATCTTCAACTGTCTGGACACGTAGTCAATCACCCTACCGTCCTGCATCAACACTGCTCCAAGGCCAACTCTCGAGGCGTCACAATAGACAGTATAAGACCCCGAACCGGTAGGCAACATCAAAATAGGGGCTGTAGTCAAAGCTGTCTTGAGCTTCTGAAAGCTCGCCTCACACTCCTCTGTCCACTGAAATGGAGCACCCTTCTGGGTCAATCTAGTCATAGGGGCAGCAATCGATGAAAACCCCTCCACCAAAGCGACGGTAATAACCCGCCAAGCCAAGGAAACTACGAATCTCAGTAGCTGAAAAGGGCCTGGGCCAACTCTGCACGGCCTCCACCTTCTTCGGATCCACTCGAATGCCCTCACTCGATACCACGTGGCCTAGGAATTCCACAGAACTCAATCAGAACTCACATTTTGAGAACTTTGCATATAATTTCTTCTCTCTCAGGGTCTGAAGCACTGTCCTCAGGTGCTGTTCATGATCTTTCCCGACTCCGGGAATACACCAGAATATCATCAATAAAAACGATAACGAATGGGTCAAGATATGACCTGAATACACTGTGCATCAAATGCATAAAAGCTGCTGGGGCATTAGTCAGCCCAAATGACATAACAAGGAACTCGTAATGACCATACCGAGTCCCGCAGGCAGTCTTCGGGATATCTGGCTCCCAAATCTTCAACTATGATGGTAACCTGAGCGCAAATCAATCTTGGAAAACACCTGTGCGCCTGAAGCTAGTCAATCAAATCATCAATAACGAGGTAAGGATAACGGTTCTTCACTGTAATTTGTTCAACTGGCCGATAATCTAATGCACATACGCATAGAACCGTCCTTCTTCTTCACAAACAAGAAACAGGAGCCACCCCACGGCGAAACAACTGGGCCGAATGAAAACCCTTACCAATAATTCCTGCAATTGGTCCTTCAACTCCTTCAACTCAAGGAGGAGCCATGCGATACGGAGGAATGGAGATGGGCTGAGTGCCGGCAACAAGATCAATGCCAAAATCAATGTCTCTATCGGGCGGCATGCCGGAAGGTCAGCTGGGAACACATTGGGATAGTCCCGTACAACTGGAACTGAATCGACAAAAGGGGTATCAATACTAGACATCTCTCACATAAGCTAAATACGCGCACACGCCCTTTCTCAAACCATATGCTGAGCCTTAAGAAAAAGAGATAACTCTACTGGGAGTGTGAATCTAAATACCAACTACACTCAATACGTGGAACACCCTGGCATAAGCCAAGCGTCACGGTCTTGGCGGTGACAATAAGAATAGCATGATGGAGCGACAAACCAGTCCATGCCCAGAATAAAATGTCAAAGTCAACCATACCGAGTAATAATTTAGATCCGCCCTTGGTCTCAAAAACCACGAACAGTAAACCAAAACATGACCGGTACACGCGGTCACAACAACAAGAGAATCTCCACAGGAGTAGAAACATAAACTGGGGCACTCAAAAGAATCCCGAGGCACAACCAAATGCGATAGCAAAATAAGAGGACACATACGCATTAAGTAGAGCCCTGGATCGAATAGGAACGCATGCTCTCTTGTGACAAACCAGAATAATACCTGTGATGACGGAATCGGAGGCAACAGCCTCAGTACGAGCAGGAATGGCAATAATATCTGGCCCGGCCCTTCTCGTCGAGAGCGACAGCCTCTATCTCCCGCGACCTCCGCCCCTAGCTGGCTGGGCAGGTGGGGTAATGCAGTGGGAGCTGGAAACCATAGCCTGAGAATCTGAGGACCCCGCTGCAGCTGAGCCAGTCTGTGAAGAAATGCACCCTACAAGTCTGGGGCAGTCCCTAACCTATAATGGAACGTGTATCGCCACAGCTCGAAACAAGCTCTGGGAAGGACGTGTGGCATTGACTGGCTAGGGCTAGGCCTGCTGGGCTGACCTCTGGAAGTACCCGCGCAGGAGGCGCGCTAGAAATGGAGGCGCATAATAAGGCTCCTGAGGTGCAGGCGGAGCTGGAGTACTGCCGGCTGCTGGCAAAGCTGAATGTATAGGGCAGACTAGAATACCCCTACCCATAACGACCTGATGATGGGTAACGGGCACCAGAGTAGTGACCCGACTCTCGAGACCTCTTGGCCTCCCCTTTCCACTCGCTCCCTGGCGAGCATCACCCTCAATCCTCCTAGCATGCTCACTACCCTGCTGGTAAGGAATATCCATCTCTAACTCTCGACCATGCGGACCGGATGGTGCGGAATAAAGAGCCTCGATAAACCTCCGAATCTCTCCCGAACTGTGGCAAACCAAAGCCGGTGCATTCTAGCCAACCTGGATATAACGATGGCATACTCCTGAAAACTGTCATAGCACCCTGGCCGCAAGTGCTCAACTCCGCGCGCGCAATGAATCCCTGAGGCTCCTGGGAACAAACTCTCGCTCATAAAACAATTCTGAAGAACTGGTCGCAATCAGTGAGGCAGATCTCGACTGACTGTCCAATCTCATAAGTAGCCACCATCATAGGCGGCTCCCCAAAGCTGAAAAAGGCGGTGATAGAAATCCACTAGATCCGCTATGCCCATAGTGCGAAGAATGGCGATGACACTCCTCCAAGATCCAAAGGCGTCATCTGATGCTACTTCCACTGCACATGGAGGAATCAATATTCTTGAACCTCTCGAAGTCTAACGCTGTCTCGTACCTCTGAAGCAGCTGACGACCATCCTCAGCGCTGAACTGGTGCTGCAGGCGGTGCAGGAATAACCTCTAGGACCTGCTCCAGTCCTGCACTCTCTGTCAGGAGTGCGGGCTGCGGGAGTCCTGGGCCCTCCCCGGGCCTGGATGTGGCTGGCAGCGAGGGGGAAGCAATCCCCGTCTGGGCCAAAGGTCAGTGTACATGCTCATGAACTGAGCCAGAGTCTCTTGGAGTGCTGGAGTAGTAGTAGCGGTGGTAGGTGTGCAAGGTGCCTGGCTCCGCGGCCAAAATCTGCTGGTGGTACCTCAGCGGGCTTGCGCAGGTGCCTGTGGCTGCACCACGTGCGGTTCCTCGACCTCTTTACCTCGGCCCCGGCCTCTGACGGCGGACAGCATGGGGCGGCGGGTGCCTGGTCCCTCTCGTCGTAGCACATGTCCTCACCCAATCTGTGAGAAGAATAGAAGACAGTAAGTTTAGAATATGATATCAAAATATCGCACGAAACAAGGAATTCAAAAAGAAATGAAGATGTTTCCTAAACAGTTACAATAGCCTC
>NW_017672338.1:63742-134765 GCF_001879085.1 Nicotiana attenuata
ATCGCTGCCGACTCAACACTACACTAAGGTAGGAAGAGCGGGTTGCAACAACTTTTACCCGAATAGTGGTTCGGGATCGAATTTCCACAGGGAGCTAGTAATTAATGGAGTTGTATTGTCTTTTTAGTCTAGAATTGCAGTTGTGCTTCTAATGTCACTTCTAACATCCTTGGTTTTTATTCTTATATCTACTATTATAAGACTAATGTTTGAAGCTAAATTATGCTACGGAGATATTGCTAAGTTGTAATTAATATAGAGAAAGTTACATAGCCTCTCGTAGATAAATACAGACGTCTCCGCACCGATCAGCGAGACTCTAATAAACCGGCCTGTGTTCCGTGACTCCTATGAACCTAGAGCTCTGATACCAACTTGTCACGACCCTAGTTCACCAATCATGAACATGTCGTGATGGCACTTAGTCCCCACGACCAGGTAAGCCAAATATTGCGGAAAATATAATAAGTGCGAAAAAATAGAGTAAACCAAATTAAATAACTGGAAGACGTCTGTACTGTATGCCACTCGGCATGTACAACTCAGTAACACAAATCTAATACAATTCCCAAAGACCCGGAAACTCACGGGCAACACAGGCTATAGAAATGTTTAGTAAAGGCTCCAAACACCAGAATGTCTAACAACCGAAAGAGAGAAAACTAAATACTAGAGATAGAGTAAGAGGGAGACTCGTCGGTCTGCGGACGCAGCAGATCTACCTCGAAGTCTCTGAAGTCCTCCAGCCTCACTGATAGTGCGCCTGGGTAGAGGTACCTGGATGATCTGCACATGAAAAACATGCGCAGGAAGGGCATGAGTACACCACAGCGGTACTCAGTAAGTGCCAAGCCTAACCTCGGTTGGGTAGTGACGAGGAAGGTCAGGGCCCTACTGAGGCAAAAATACAACACTAGCAATAATTAACAGTGTGGAAATCTGACAGAAATAATACATACAGCAGCGAAATAAGGCAAGTCAACAAGGTAATACTAACTACAAGGATAAAGTAAAACACAGGATAAACACAGCTCAATATCAAAGATGCCAATGAGGGTCTCCCAGGATACTGTCCTGTAGCCCTCTTCTCAACTGACCAGTGGATCTCCCGGGATACCGTCCCGTAGTACAACTCACGTACCAATACCAAGGATCTCCCGGGATACCGTCCCGTAGTCCAATCATCAATGTGCAGGGGGATCTCCCGGGATATCGTCCCGTAGTCCCAAAATAAAAGTGCAGGGGGATCTCCTGGGAATCGAACCCGTAGTCCCAAAGTAAACAAACAAGGGGGGGAGCTACCGGAATCCCACATCTGTAGTCCCAATGTAAATGCACAATCATAGCCAGAAACAACCCAAGGAATAAAGCACGGAAGACAAATACAGATAGAACTAGCCTAACATGCTTCATGTAGGGCAAATCAATAATTTAAGCAAGTAGGCAGGCAAAACAGCTAAACATGATTTTTCCTAATCTAGCATAAGTCCAAACTACAAATAGAACAAGCAAATAAGGATAAGAACTAAGTTTCCATAGCTTAAGTAAAAACCGAGATTTCATCAATTGGATCAATTACGCGCTCGTCACCTCACGCACAAGGCACTCAAATACCAAGTAAAATCCTAAGGGGAAAGGTCCCCCACACAAGGTTAGACAAGCCACTTACCTCGAACCGGCTCAATATCACTAGAAACCGCGCCTTTGCCACGAGTATCCGACTCCAAATGGCCCAAATCTATTCAATTCAATTACATATCGTAAATAATATTGTAAACAACTGATTCTACTATTAAAATTAAAGCTAGGGCGCGAAAATAGGTAAAATGACCAAAATGCCCCTCCAGCCAACATCTCGGAATCGAAAAATTTTCACATTTTCAGAACCCTCGTACTCTCATGAGTCTAACCATACAAAAATCTCCCAAATCGGAGGTCAAATGCCCCCTAAAAACCCTATAGTTAGGTCTAAGAAGTTTTACCCACTTCCATTCAAAAACACGAAATTAAAGGGTGAATTCGCGATTAGATTAATGGGTTTTAGTCATAGGAGAGTAGAGAATTGTTACCCAGTGATTGCCCTTGAAAAACCCCTGAAATTGCTTCCAAATCCGAGCTCCAAACCTTGAGTTTTGATAAAAATGGCAAAACCTCATTTTTGAAAAGTTAAATACTGTTCAGGTTATTAAAGCATCGCGAACGCGGCAGGTATCACGCGTTCGCGAAGAAGGAAAATATAAGGGCCCCAAAAATGCCCTTCGCGATCGCGAAGGAAGGTATGCGAACGCGAAGGCCTGGCCCAGCAAACTATGCGAACGCGAACCGATGCATGCAAACACGAAGGCCTGGCCCAGCAAACTATGCGAACGCGAACTGATGCCTGCGAACGCGTTGAAGAAAATAAAAGGGTCAAAAATTTACACTACGCGATCGCGGTGGAGGGGCCGCGAACGCGATGAAGGGGGGTAGGTTACACTACGCGAATGCGATGGCTCCTACGCGAACGCGTAGAAGGAATCAGACCTGCAATTTTTCTGCAACAAATTCCAACTTCAAATTGCTCCGTTGAGCATCCAAAACACACCCGAGGACCCCGGGACCTCAACCAAACCTACAGACATATCCCGTAACATCATTCAAACTTGTACCAATCCTTAAATCGCCTAAAAACAATGCCGGAAACACTAATTAAGCTAAGATTTAAGCCTAAGAACTTCAAATTCCAACCAAACACACTTCCGATGAAAAACCTAACCAAACATCGCCCGAATGACCTGAAATTTTGCACACACATCCCAAATGACATGACGGAGCTACAGCAACTTCCAGAATTCCAATCCGACCCTCGGATCAAAAACTTTCTATCGGATCGGGAACTTCAAAAATTCAAACTTCGGCATTTCAAGCCTAAATGAGCTACGAACCTCCAAAATATATTCCGAGCACGCTCCCAACCCCGAAATCACCTAACGGAGCTAACGGAACCGTCAGATTTCCATTCCGAGGTCGTCTTCACACTATTCCGAATACGCACCATTTTTCAACTCATAAGCTCTCATTTAGGGACTAAGTGTCCCAAAACACTCCGGATCCTAACACCGAACATCCCGGCAAACCAAAATAGCAGAAATGAACTTAGGGGAAGCAGTAAATGGGGGATCGGGGCGTAAATTCCAAAAACGACCGGCCGGGTCGTTACAACACCTCTCGGTAGAGAGAGTGATTTTGCCCTATTGACTTTCTCAAGACCAATTGGGTAGGCAAATTTGTTCAAGAAACTAGAGTTCAAGTCGGGTATTACTCTCTCGAGGTTTAACCCTTTAATTGGGACTATCAATTCTCTTGAGTCCATCCCAATTCCTTGTTATATCAATTTTGGAGACTTAGGCTCTCTTTCTCAAGAAGAGCCCAAGTCAACTTAGCACAAACTAGTGTTTGCAACCACCAATTCATAAATTAAACCATAAAATTGACCCAAATAACAAACACCCATAGTCAATCTAGCCCTAAATTAGAACACCCATCACTTACCCACACTAGGGTTGAGCCACAACCCTAGATAATAGGTCTAGCTACTCATGCTTGAAGAGAAAAATAGAGAAATAGATGAAGATAAAGGCATATGAATTAATTGCTAAAGTAAATACAAAGATTCTATGATTAAAACTAAGTAAAAATGCGCAAATAGCTACAAAAGGTCTTCTCACGAGCGCATCTGAAGTCTAATAACGCCTGATACCCTAAAAATGGAAAAAGGTTCTATTTATACTAAGCTGGAAAAACTAGACAAAAATACCCCTGCGGGGTCAGTGCGGACCGCGCAAAATGGTGTGCGGCCGCAGGCTCTTGACTCTGCAAATTCAACTCTCTGAACCCAGGCTCCGCGGACCGCACAGATTGGACTGCGGCCGCAGAGGCATCTAGTGCGGACCGCACAAACACGACCGCGGACCGCACAAGCTTGATCTTCAGAACTTGGCATCCCTCTGAACTTTGGTTCTGCGGACCGCACAGAATGGTAGTGCGGCCGCGGTGCTTTCAGTGCGGGCCGTACAATATTTACTGCGGCCGCACTGCTTTAATGCTTGAAAAACCAACTCTCTGAATCTCCCCAGTACGGACCGCACAAAGTGTAGTGCAGCCGCTCTAGGCCTGCTTTTCCTGAGTTTGAATTATCTTTGGTACTTGTGCAAGTTTTACTCCTTTTGAGCTGATCCTTGACATCTTGTCACTTTGTTGATCAAACCTGCAATCAAGCACAACTTATGAGCCTGTTGGGACTATTTTGTACGAATTTATAATCAAAGCGTAAGCAAGAAGGAGTATAAAATGCGTCAAAATCCCTAGTTATCAACTCCCCCAAACTTAAGCTTTTGCTTGTCCTCAAGCAAACAAAATAAGACCCACCCCTAAGGGAAAATTCAAGAAATTATCAGCTTTCCTAAAGCAACCTCAACTAGCATCAATTGGGACTAACAATTGCCCTCGACACACATGAGTCATTAACAACATTTAACCTTTGAAAAACCATGGATCAAGTGCGACACAAGAGCATCAAGAGTTGACTCAACACATCAAAGAACTCTTTCAATTACTTTGGTCATTGTGGAACCCAAACTCACACATCCTCAACTCTCCCTAAGCAAACCTCACCTTTAGAATATTGGCACACAAAACGAGGTTAATGGGAATTCACTCATCTCTCTCAAGAAAAGGTCACAAATCCGGCTCTAAGTACCATATGCTTTCCCCTTATGTGAGTATCCACTAATGTAAGCTTCATTCAACTCAAGATCCTATAGGGCTTTTGTGGTGTCATTATGAAGGCTTTTGGTTCAGAGTAGGACATGTTTTTGTTCAAGTGGGTTCCATCTTCCCTCAAGCACTTCTTTTGATTCATTTGGCACAATTCACTTGACTCTTTGAGTCATTTCACTTCTTTCTAAGGGGTTAGAGAGACACATTGTCACTCTTTCTTATGCATTTCAAACCTTTTCTCCTTTTTCAACTTTCCACGCCTTTCTTTCTTTGCTTTTCTTGAATCCTTTTGTAGTCTTTTTCACATTGAACATTCTTTTTGTCTTTTTCATTGCCTTTCCTTTTCTTCATTTTTCTGCCCTTTTACCACTTTGTTGCAATCCTCGTCTCTCCCCCCAAACTTATACTTTTGCCATGTTCTAAAGGAAAGATTTGGGTGCCAAGAGAGGGTATCTTTTAGAACGGGTATAGGCTTGTATCATAGTTCTTGAAAGAAAAAGGTTTAATGCTCAAAAGGGTTGACTAGGGATCTTATCAATGGTAGGCTATGGAATTGTTCAATCTATCATTTGGATCAAGGAAAGTCTATAATCATGTCTCAAGTCAAAATTCACTTAGGATTTCGCCTCAACAAACATTCAGGGAAAGTTCTAGACCAATGGCTCGGGACTTGGACTAGCAGTTCAATTACTCACCACACAAGCTAAGGGATTGCTAAAGACATCGAGTCGGGGCCCACAACGAGCTTAGATACGATTTGAGCACACAATGATCCCGAAAAACCACTTGATGATTATCGGTCAACACAAGAGTCTCAAGGTCACGACGTTCACCATCCTAAACACAACAATTTGCTTTTGACCATAAGATCGAACAAATGTGCTAGGCCCAAGTGAAGCTTTTCTTGAGGTACCCTTAACTACAAACTACTAAAAACAAAAAGAAAAACGGACTCAAACCCTTAAGAAGGTTTTCACGCCATCTATCATTGGGAAGAGCCACCCGGTTCACACAACACTCCACCTTTGGAAAGAACCGTGGCATTAAGAAAACCAAAGGCTTATTGAAAACGTCCAAAACAAAACAAAAAGCTACAAACATAAATAAGAAGCTAAAAACAAAAAAATTTGTGGAAAATAGAATGAATATATACAAGAGGGGATTTGAATATACAACGGGGGATGAATATATACAATATGATGTAACTTTATATACAGACCCAAAGTAAAATAAAAATGCGATAAATGTAACTAAATATCAAATTATATATAGACCAAAGATAAAAAATCAATAAAGCATAAAAGTGTATCAATATATACAGTCATCCAAAATGTAGGGCTCACCCCCTCAAATAAAAGCTGGCATTGTCCCCAATGCCAACTAGTCCAAATAAAGCAATAAAAAGGATAAGAGGAAAAAGGATATAAGAGACTCCCTAAGGCATGTCGGTCTGCATAGGATCATGTGTGGTCCCTGGGTCCTCTATGTGCTCGGGAACCTCAGACTGGTTCCCGGTGTCCTGCTGCTCAGCTGCTGGGACTTGGGCCTCAACCTGGACAGGCTCTGGATCTGGTACACCCTGTAGCTGACTGGATGAAGTCTCTGCTGGGTCTGCCAACTTGATGATAGCATCATCGGCTCTAGGAATCATCCTCTTCCTCTTCGGAGGCCTCTGTGTCTGCTCCGGCTGTGGATGAGCTGTTGGGACTGGATCATCAAGCAACAAGTCTAAAGGCAGCTGGTCTGCCTTCAGTCTATCAACATCTGCCCGCAGCTCCTTCACGGACTCCTTGGAGGCCCGTGTCTTCCGCAAATTCTTATGCTCCTTAGCAAGCTCCTTGAGAGACTTGCTATGTGAATCAACTGCCTTTGTCAGTGCCTCCTGAGTGGTGAGGATCTTCTTCTGGTTTTCAAGTATCTCCTTCAAAGCATCCTCTATCGACTGTGGGACCTGTGCTAGCTGAGGTGCCGACTGAGCCTCAACCACTGTAGTGAGTGTGGACAACTTGGATGAAGCAGTATGCATCCAGTTGTTTATGCGAAGAAGCGTCTGGCTCAGACGGTGGGCTGTGATAGGATGGGCCCGGGAAGATGGGATCTCCGGGCCTGCTGATGTGGATGGTCCAGGAGGAATAGCTGAGAAGGTAGATGGACCGGGAGGGATATCTGTGGATGTGGAGGCAGGCTCAACAGAAGCCACTACCTCAACTGGCTCCTCAGACTGGCCAGTTGGAGCAGTAGCGGGTGCTTTGTAGTTCTTATTCTTGGGATTGTCATCCCCCTTCAAGCTATATCAGGAAAATGGGGCCACCGCTTTGACCTTGACGTCATATGGCCTCTTGTCCACCTCTAGGTCCGTGAAGTACTCAGTGAGGAAGCTGGGAAAAGGGTAGTTCCGGTCATGCTCTGCTCCTACTATCATGATAATCCGGGACATCACATTCCCCACATTTATGGGGTACCCCGCCATGATCGAAGCAACCAATATAGCTCTGTGGATAGGAAGGGTATTGTCATGAGTGGTCAGGTCCAACCGGCTGCACACAAAGGTCTCCCAACCCCTCGCCTCAAAGTTTAGGGTCCTCCTCAATATTTTGACTCCAGTAGTCAACCAATCAGGAACGGTACCTGGGATTGCCAGGTACTGAGCAAACCATGGACGGACCTCCTCGCCCATCTCCATCTTTTCCATATATAAAGTCTCGTCTTCATCATTGAAGCCCAGATAATCATTGATTGTTTTCCCATCGAACATAACTTTCAAATTACGAACTTTGGTCACTTTGGAGCCCTTTTTGATGTGGCTACATTGCAGTAAAACTCTTTGACCAAATGCTCGTTGGCGTCCACATAGTCATCAATGAAGTGCTCCCAACCCACTCTAGTTCTGAACTGTCTCTGCACGTTGGGGTTGTGGGGTAGTAGGTCTTTGTCTATGAAGCTCCTCTCCGGAATCAATTTTCTCACCGGCCACCACTCCCAAAATTTATGGTACGCCACCTGGCTCACAAACCTATCCTCCCAAACATCGGGCTTTCTAGTTCGGGCAATGCCTCCCACCTGAGGCTCACCACCCTCAGCTATCTCCTCATCCCCCTGTAACTTCTCCTCACCTTTGTCTGCACCCCACCCGGATAATGAAGCTGTGGGGGAGGTGGAGTATTCACCACTACCGGCTGCTGAGCCCTCAGACGACTCAGTAGAAACATGCTCAGGTGCTTGGGCAGTAGGTGATGGTGGAGGAGTATCATCTGTCAATCTAAATCTCCCGGGCTAGTCAGGGACATGAGTTGGTACTGAATCTGAAGAGATGTCTTAGGAGGGCACGTACTCACTCCCCGACTGATCTCAGGCTCTGTCTATAGCCTTGATGATTTTCCTCTGTTTCTTAATATTTTGCCGGACTTGGGGAGTGAGTTTTATCATCTTCTTTCCTTTGCCTCCCCGGGAGGATTCACCTCTGCCGGGTTGTTTTGATCCCTTGCCTCTTTGTTTAACCATGTTCTGCAAGCATAAGCAATTAAACTTGTTAGTCTCAATGTATTAGATGAAAACAACATTACAGAATGAGTTGCAGAACAGGCTAGTAGGATTGGAGACAGTTGCATAAAACAGCGCAGTGCGGACTGCACAAAATGGAGTGCGACCGCAAAGAGGCCAGTGCGGTCCGCACAAAATGGTAGTGCGGCCCACACAGAGGTGGGGTTCAGAATACCCACCCTCTGATCTTGATAGTGCGGCCTGCACAAAATGGTACTGCGGCAGCACTGGGCCAGTGCGGACTGCACAAAATGTAGAGCGGCCGCACTACCCAAAGTTCATCTTGACAGAAGATCATCAGTGCGGTCCACACAAAGTGGTACTGCGGACCGAACAAGGGCACCGTGGACCGCACAAAAACAACCGCGGTCCGCACAGGGTGCCCAGAAGCGGCACTAAGTTAAGGTTCATGAGTTTTGCCTTTAAGTCCAAATTTGTCCCTAATTTATGTCCCTACATGTTTACCCAGTTCATTACACTAACTAAGTAGATAAGAATAAAAAATCTAACTACCCTAACCTAACACATTAAGAAAATACGGGAGAAGGAAGAAAGAACAGTTAAGAAAAAATGAAAATTAAATATAAAGGACAAAATTAAACAAGTAAAGAGGAAGATTAATGTACCAGATTGTGAGAAGAATTGAATCAAAGCAATGTAAATAAGCAATTACGATCAAAGGCAAGAGGATGAACAACGTTCAAGGTCTCTGAGGTTCAATTTTGCGAAAAGGTTAAAAAGGGGCCCTCAGGGTCTATTTATAGAAAAGCCCCTGGGGCCCATGCTCACCTACCAGTGCAGACCGCACAAAATGGACCGCGGTCCGCACTGAGATGTTCTATTCAAACCTGAAAGGGCAAGCCTTTGTGGTCCGCACAAAATGTAGTGCGGCCGCAGAGGTCCAGTACAGTCCGCACAAAATGTAGTGCGGCCGCACTGGCAAACTTCAGAGAGTTCTTACTTTGACTTTCACCAGTGCGGTCCGCACAAAGTGTAGTGCGGCTGCACTGGCAACTTCAGAGACTTGTTCAATTTTTCCATCATGTCTTGCACTGCATCAACACAACCCTGTAACATCTCACAAC
This sequence comes from Nicotiana attenuata, assembly GCF_001879085.1. Classification (NCBI taxonomy): domain Eukaryota; kingdom Viridiplantae; phylum Streptophyta; class Magnoliopsida; order Solanales; family Solanaceae; genus Nicotiana; species Nicotiana attenuata. The sequence goes on from NW_017672338.1 coordinate 73,126, forward strand.
CAGTTAGCCCAAAAATCAATCCTATACTACAAAGAAAATCAAAGAAAACAAGAAGAAAAACACATGGGTTGCCTCCCAAAAAGCGCTTGATTTAACATCGCAGCACGACGCATGTTACCACCACATCACTTGAGATGAAGAAGTGCCACCACATGGCTGTCATCAAACTTTCCAAGATAATGCTTTACCCGGTGTCCATTAACTCTGAAAACTTCACCATTTTTGTTCTTTAGATCAAGAGCACCAAACGGGGTCACAAACACAACTTCAAACGGGCCACTCCATTTTGATTTGAGCTTTCCCGGAAATAGACGTAACTGGGAATTGACCAAGAGAACCAAATAACCAGCCTTGAACTCCTTTCCACGAGCATATTTATCATGAAGGTACTTCATCTTGTCCTTATACAAGGACGAACTGGAGTAGGCATGGAATCTAAATTCGTCAAGTTCATTGAGTTGTTCAACACGAAGATTGGTTGCAACATCGCATTCCAAATTCAACTTCCTCAAAGCCCACATGGCCTTGTTCTCTAACTCAACCGGTTGATGGCAAGCTTTCCCAAACGCCAACCGATACGGAGACATACCAATCGGAGTCTTGTAAGCCGTTCGATAAGCCCATAGAGCGTCATCCAACTTTTTCGACCAATCGGTCCTATTAGCATTGACCATCTTCGACAATATACTCTTGATTTCCCTGTTGGAGACTTCCACTTGACCACTAGCTTGAGGATGATAGGGGGTAGACACTTTGTGATTGACTCCATATTTTGCAAGCAACGAATCAAAAGCCCTATTACAAAAGTGATACCCCCCCCCCCACTAATAATTGCACGAGGAGTGCCAAACCTTGTGAAAATACTCTTCTTAAGAAATGCAACAACACTTCGGGCTTCATTGTTAGGCAAAGCCACGGCTTCAACCCACTTTGAGACATAATCAACCGCCACAAGAATGTAAGTGTTCCCACAAGAGCTGACAAATGGACCCATGAAATCGATGCCCCACACATCAAAGATATCCACTTCAAGAATGGTATTGAGAGGCATCTCATACCTTTTTGAAATTCCACCCTCTCTTTGGCACTCGTCACACCTCTTCACAAAATCACCCGCATCTTTGAACAAGGTTGGACAATAAAACCCACAACTAAGAACTTTCGAGGCGGTCCTCACCCCACCGTGATGGCCACTATAGGGTGAGGAATGGCAAGCCTCTAAGATACTCAATTGTTCTTCCTCCGGGACACACCTACGAATGACACCATCCATGCAAATTTTGAACAAGTACGGTTCATCCCAATAGAAATCCAAACTATCCCGCTTGAGCTTCTTCCTTTGGTTAGAAGAGAGCTCGCACGGGATTATTCCGGCCACAAGATAATTGGCAACATCGGCAAACCATGGCATTTCATTCACCGACACCGAAAGGAGTTGTTCGTCGGGAAATGAGTCATTGATCTCTAGGCCATCACAAGGCCTCCCCTCCTCCTCCAAGCGTGACAAGTGGTCCGCCACTTGGTTCTCACTACCCTTCCGGTCCATGATCTCCAAATTAAACTCTTGAAGTAACAAGACCCATCGCATCAATCTAGATTTGGAATCTTTCTTCGTCATCAAGTATCGGAGTGCGACATGATCGGTATGAATAATAACCTTGCCCCCCGTAAGATACGGCCGGAATTTTTCCATAGCAAACATAATCACCAAAAGTTCCTTCTCGATCACCGTGTAGTTCAATTGAGCATCATTCATTGTCTTGCTCGCATGGTACACCGGATGAAACATTTTGTTCACACGTTGACCCAACACCGCTCCAACCGCAACATCGCTAGCATCACACATGAGCTCAAAGGGCAAGCTCCAATTAGGCGAGGTAATGATAGGAGTGGTGGTCAACTTATGCTTGAGAATTTCAAAGGCCTCCATTCACTTCTCATCAAAAACAAACTTAGCATCTTTCTCTAGCAACTTGCACAAGGGGTTAACAACCTTCGAAAAATCTTTAATGAACCTCCGGTAGAACCCCGCGTGCCCAAGAAAACTTCGGACTCCCTTGACGGTGGTAGGGGAGGGAGACTTGAAATCACATCTATCTTTGCTTTATCAACCTCAATACCATGCTTCGAGATTTTATGCCCAAGTACAATTCCTTCTTCCACCATAAAGTGGCATTTCTCTCAATTGAGAACAAGATTGGCTTCTTCACAACGGGCCAAAACTCTATCAAGGTTTTTCAAGCATGCATCAAAAGAATCCCCCACGACACTAAAATCATCCATGAACACCTCTAAAATGTCTTCCACCATGTCGGTAAAAATGGCCATCATACACCGCTGAAATGTAGCCGGTGCATTGCACAACCCAAAAGGCATGCGAGAGAATGCAAAGGTGCCATACAGACAAGTGAATGTGGTCTTTTCTTGGTCTTCCGGAGCAATCAAGATTTGGTTATAGCCTGAGTACACATCCAAGAAGCAATAAAAAGCACGCCCGTCAAGTCGGTCTAGCATCTGATCAAGGAATGGCAAAGGGAGTGATCCTTGCGGGTCACTTTGTTCAATTTTCTGTAGTCCATGCGAACCCGCCAACCTGTGACTATTCTTGTAGGAATCAATTCATTTTGGGAATTCATCACCACGGTCATGCCACCCTTATTTGGTACACATTGCACCGGAGAAGTCCAAGAGCTGTCAGAAATAGGGTAGACCACCCCGGCGTCCAACCACTTGATAACCTCTTTTTTCACCACTTTTGCATTGCCTCATTTAATCTTCTTTGATGCTCCAAGGAAAGGCTTTGCGTCATCCTCCAAGATAATTTTGTGCATACAGAATGCGGGGCTTATTCCCCGAATGTTAGCCAAAGTCCATCCAATCGCCTTTTTCCGCTTTTGAAGTACCGCCAATGTGGCGTCAACCTGCATGTTAGTAAGGCAAGAAGAAAGAATAACTGGAAAAGTAGAATTTGAGCCCAAGAACTCATACCTGAGGTGTGGAGGAAGTGGTTTCAACTCCAACACCGACGGCTCCCCAATTGATGGCTTTGTTGGTGGAGTTTTCCGGTTTTCAAGGTCCAAAGACAATTTCCTAAGCTCATAAGAATACGAACCCATACCATGTAAAGCATTCACGCACTCCACTCTACTAGCATCATCATTGACATCAAGATTTAGAAGCACGGCCTCAAGGGGATCCTCCACATTAATCATAGAACTTGTGTCATCCACGATCACAGTTGTGACAATGTCCACAAATGAGCACACCTCTGTACTATTGGGTTGCTTCATGGATTTGAAAACATGGAAGACGACCTTCTCATCCCCCACTCGGAAAGTTAGCACACCCGCTTCAACATCAACCAATGCCTTCCCCGTTGTAAGGAAAGGTCTCCGTAGAATGATCGGAACTTCAAAGTCCACTTCACAATCCAAAATGACAAAGTCGGCCGGCAATATGAATTTGTCCATCCGGACAAGCACATCATCAATTATGCCCAAAGGTCACTTCATCGATCGATCCGCCATTTGAAATCTCATTGAGGTTGGCCTAGGTTGTCCAATTCCCAAGGTCTTGAAGGCCGAGTACGGCATCAAATTTATGCTAGCCCCCAAATCATAAAGGGCCTTGGCAAAATCCGCACTTCCGATAGTGCAAAGGATAGTAAAAGCTCCGGGGTCTTCAAGTTTTGGGGCCATAGGATGCACGATAGCACTAACTTGGTGAGTCATTTTTATTGTTTCACAATCCATCGACCGCTTCTTCGTCACCAAATCCTTCATAAACTTGGCATATCCCGGCATTTGTTCAAGTGCCTCCACCAAAGGCACATTGATTGTAAGAATTTTCATCATGTCAATGAACTTTTTGAATTGGTTGTCACTCTTTTGCTTTGCTAACCGTTGAGGATAAGGCGGGGATGGCCTAGGCAAAGGTGCCTTGGCTTTGGGCACCACCGGCTCGGGCGTGTCAATCACGTGTTCCCTAGACGGGTTCATGACATCTTGAGTTTCCACCTCGGCCTCATTAATGTCAATCCTCACTTCATTGTTCACATCATTCTCAACAACATCTTCAACTATCAAAGGAACATCATCATCCCGCAACTCAACATCATCATCCACAACTTGCTTTTCTTTCAAGGAATCCACATCACCGCCTCTCCCACTTCTTGTTGTAACCGCCATCACATGATTGTTCCCACCCTTCGGGTTCACTACCGTATCACTTGGTAGAGCACCCTTTGGGCGAGTGTTCAAAGATTGAGAGATTTGGCCTAATTGCACCTCCAAGTTCCAGATAGAGGTATTGTGAGAAGCCAACTGAGCATCGGAATCTTAGTTCTTCTTCATCATTTTTGCTCGAACATAATTTCTATTCTTCCCATATCATTGCCCGAAGAACTAGACCCTTGAGATTGAAACGGAGGCGGATTGTTCGGTTGTTGGTACATCGGGGGCCTTTGAAAACCTTGCCCCCGGTTGCCTTGGTTTCCATTGTTGTTCCACCCGCCTTGACCATTGTTGTTCCAATTATTGTTATTCCCATTCTAATTCCCTTGGTTGCTCGGATTGTTGTTCCCCCAATTACCGTTTTGGTTGTTGTTGTTCCAATTACCACCACCTTGTTATTAATTGCCCCAATTTTGGGGTCGCCATTGTTGGTTTGAAGAGTTGCCTCTATTGCCTTGATAGTTGTTGACATATTGAACCTCTTCACTTTGGTCATCATAACAATCATTTGAAAAACCACCACCATCATTGTCATATTGTTCACAATTCCCTTGAGATTGTTGCCCTCTTTGCCTTCTCTTAAGCAGATTGACACCTTCCATGGCATTGACTTGGCGAGGATTTTGGACTTGTTGCAACTGTGCCTTCGCCAATTGGTTCATAGTAGTAATAAGCTCAGCAATGGCTTGACCGTGATCATGCAATTCCTTGTGCAAATGGATGACCGTGGGGTCACCTTGGGGCACATTCACTCTACTTTGCCACGCCGAAGAAGTGTCCGCCATCTCGTCCAATATCTCACAAGCCTCAATGTAAGGAAGCTTCATAAAGTTGCCCCCGGCCAATTGGTTCACAATGCATTGATTCGTGGTGTTGATGCCCCGATAGAAGGTTTGTTGAATCATTTCCTCGGTCATATCGTTGTTTGGGCATTCTTTCACATTGTTCTAAACCGCACCCAAATTTCATGCAAAGGTTCCGTTGGCTCTTGCTTGAAGGCCAATATCTCATCTCGAAGTACCGCCATATGCCCGGGTGAGAAGAATTTAGCAATAAACTTGTCCGCCAACTCATCCCAAGTTGTGATGGAATGGTTGGGGAGCCTCCCGAGCCAATCCAATGCCTTTCCCCGAAGTGAGAACGGGAAAAGTCTCAACCTAAGAGCATCTTCGGACACATTCATCTGCTTGCTCCCCCAACATATATCTACGAACCCCTTGAGATGCTTGTAGGCCTTTTGATCGGAGGCGCCCGTGAAATACCCACGTTGCTCGAGCAAGGTCAACATCACATTGGTTATTTGAAAGTTCCCTGCCCGGATTCGGGGAGGGACAATAGCACTCGCATAACCCTGATTCGGAAGCACTCTTGGAGCCACTCTTGGAGGTGGCAGATGAGGGTCTGGAATATTGTTGTTGTCATTTGCATTGGCCTGGCAGCCTCTACGTTGAGCTTGAGGTAAAATAGGCACTTCATCTTATTCAAGATCATCTACCTCCTCCCCCGCAATCACATTTCCAAGAGGGTCATTAGCATTGAGAGCCATTGGTACCTGAGTTGCGACACAAACAAAATTAGTAACAAAGAAGGAAAGAAGAACAATACACAAAACTAACTAAATAGATAGCCAAAACCGTTAGCTCCCCGGCAAGGCGCCAAAAAGTGATCGCTGCCAACTCCGCACCACTAAAAAGTAGCGAGAGAGGGTCGCAATAGCTTTTACCCGATTTGTGGGTCGGGATCGATTTCCATAGAGAGCTATGATTGGAGTCGGGTATCTATTTAGTTTGGGATTGCGTATTGGTTCCAAATATCACTTCCAATCATTTTTGAGTTTTCTTTAATAATCTACTATTATCAAACTACTAATTATAATTGCAACTAGATTAAAGAGTAAATTGCTACAAGTTGTATCTAATGGATTAAAAGTCACTAGGGTAGTGACTTTCACCTAGGTGGCCAATTGACGGGTAATTGCATCTAAGGCACGATTGACATGATTGGGGAAATATGCTATAACCGTTGCACGATTTTACCCACTCTCACACCTCTCAGTAGAGAGAGTGATTTTGCCCAATTGACTTTCTCAAGACCAATTGGGTAGGCAAATTTGCTCAAGCAACTAGGGTTCAAGTCGGGTATTACTCTCTCGAGGTTTAACCCTTTAATTGGGACTATTAATTCTCTTGAGTCTATCCCAATTCCTTGTTGGATCAATTTTGGAGACTTAGGCTCTCTTTCTCAAGAAGAGCCCAAGTCAAATTAGCACAAACTAGTGTTTGCAACCACCAATTCATAAATTAAACCATAAAATTGACCTAAATAACAAACATCCATAGTCAATCTAGCCCTAAATTGCAACACCCATCAATTACCCACACTAGGGTTGAGCCACAACCCTAGCTAATGGGTCTAGCTACTCATGCTTAAAGAGAAAAACAGAGAAATAGATGAAGATAAAGGCATATTAATTAATTGCTAAAGTAAATACAAAGATTCTATGATTAAAACTAAGTAAAAATGCCCAAAATGGCTATAAAAGGTCTTCTCACGAGCGCAGCTGAAGTCTGATAATGTCTGATACCCTAAAAATGGAAAAGGTTCTATTTATACTAAGCTGGAAAAACTAGACAAAAATGCCCCTGCGAGGTCAGTGCGGACCGCACAAAATGGTGTGCGGCCGCACTAGGCTCTTGACTCTGCAAATTTAACTCTCTGAACCCAGTCTCCGCGGACCGCACAGAATGGACTGCGGCCGCGGAGGCATCTAGTGCAGTCCGCACAAACACGACCGCGGACCGCACAAGCTTGATCTTCAAAACTTGGCATCTCTCTGAACTTTGGTTCTGCGGACCTCACAGAATGGTAGTGCGGCCGTGGTGCTTTCAGTGCGGGCCGCACAATATCTACTGCGGCCGTACTGCTTTAATGCTTGAAAAATCAACTCTCTGAATCTCCCCAGTGCGGACCGCACAAAGTGTAGTACGGCCACACTAGGCCTGCTTTTCCTGAGTTTGAATTGTGTTTGGTACTTGTGCAAGTTTCACTCCTTTTAAGATGATCCTTGACATCTTGTCACTTTGTTGATCAAACCTGCAATCAAACACAACTTATGAGCCTTTTGGGACTATTTTGTACGAATTTATAATCAAAGCGTAAGCAAGAAGGAGTATAAAATGCGTCAAAATTCCTAGTTATCATTGTACAACTTATTTATATATGACATAACCACATTAATAGAGTTTTAACTTGTGATTAAGAAAAAAGAAAAGAAAAGAAAGATGAGCATTGCAACACGTCATTTGTACATGCCCAATTATGGGATAAAATACAATACTATAGTTGTTACTATGACGTAGTAGAGTAACTGATAAGTAGGATTTTAACGTGTTTTATGCCCCTACTTGCCTATGCTTTGAGTATAAATTGCTACAAAATAGTCCCAAAATGCTCACAGGTTGTGCTTGATTACAGGTTTGAGCGACAAAGTGACGAAATGTCAAAGATCGGCTCAAAAAGGAGTGAAACCTGCTCAAATATCAAAGACCAAGTGAAGTGAAGGAAAAAGGGCCTAGTGCGGACCGCGCAACAGTGACCGCGGCCGCACTAGGAAGTTCAGAGATGGGGCATATTTAGGACAATGACAATGCTGCCGCGGTCAGATCCATGCGGCCCGCGTTCGGCTTACGCGGCCGCGCTACTTATTCATGCGGTCCGCGTCAAGAGATTCAGAGAGTTGGAAGATTGACCAGTGCAATGCCATGCGGTCGCGGTCTTATTCACGCGGTCCGCGCCAGAGCTTTCCGCGGCCACGCTAAACGCGGCCCGCGCCACACAGTTCAGAGAGATGAAAAGTTGAAGTCAAAGAGCCAGTGCGGCCGCGGTCATGTTTGTGCGGCCCGCACTGACCCCGCAGAGGTATTTTTGTCCAGTTTTTTCAGCCCACTATAAATAGAACATTTTACCATTTTTAGGTCAAGTTTTGTATTATCAACTGAGCTGCGCTCGTGGAGACCGAGATATTAGCAATTTTTGGCACTTTAGCTTTAAACTCTTAATAGATTCTTGTAGTTTCTTCTTAGTAATCAATTAATATGTTTAGTTCTTCTTCTATTTCTTCTGTTTCTTATTTAATTATGTCTAGCTAAACCCATTAGGTAGGGTTGTGGCTCAACCCTAGTGTGGGTAATTAATGGGTGTTGCCATCTAATGATAGATTATATTGGGTGTTTGCTATTTGGGTTGATTTTATGTTTCTAATTAAGAATTGGTGGTTGCAAATATTGATTCAAGTTTAGTGGGTTTGACTCTTCTTGAGAAAGAGAGTCTATGACCCCAAAATTGACCCAAAAAGGAATTGGGATGGACACATGAGAAATGGTAGTCCCAATTAACGGGTTAAATCTCGAGAGAGTAATCACCCTACTTGAACCCTAGTTGCTTGGTCTAATTGGCCTACCCAATTGGTCTCGAGAGAGTCAATTAAGCAAAATCACTCTCTCTACCGAGAGGTGTGAGAGTGGGTGCAATTGTGCAACGGTTATATCATAAGCCCCAAATATGTCAATCTGTCCTTAGTAACATCTACCCGTCAATTAGCCACCTAGGTAATGCCACGACCCTAGTGCCCTTCTTCCCATTAGATACAACTTAGCAATATTCTAGTAGCATAATTTAGCGTTAATCATTAGTTTTATCATAGTAGTTATAAAAAAAAAATCAAAAACCAAGAATGTTTGAAGTGACATTAGGAGCACAAACACATCTCTAGACTAGACATAAAATCCAACTCCACTACTAGCTCCCTGTGGAAATCGATCCCGACCACTATTCGGGTAAAAGCTATTGCGACCCGCTCTTCCTACCTTGGTGTAGTGTCGAGTTGGCAGCGATCAAATTTTTGGTACCGTTGCCGGGGAGCTTACGGTGTTGACTATCTGTTTAGCTCGTTTTGTGTTTTGCTTCTCTTTCCTTCTTGTTTACTAATTTTGTTTGTGTCAATCATTCAGGTACTATGGCTTTGAATGCTAATGACCCTATTGGCAATGCCATAGCAGGGGAGGAGGTAGAAGATATTGATCATGATGAGGTTCCCGTACCTCAAGCTCCACGTAGAGGCCGTCAGGCCAATGACAACAATCCTATTCCAGACCCTCCTCCGCCACCGCCAAGAGCATTCCCAAGAGTTCTCCCAAATCAAGGGTACGCGAGTGCCATTGTTCCTCCCCGAATCTGGGCGGGGAACTTTCAAATCACAAATGTTATGTTGACCTTGCTCGAGCAACGAGGATATTTTACGGCCGCCTCCGATCAAAACGCATACATCACTTGAAGGGGTTCGTAGATACATGCTAGGGCAGCAAACAAACAAACGTGTCAGAGGATGCGTTGAGATTGAGGCTTTTCCCATTTTCTCTTCGGGGTAAAGCGTTGGATTGGTTAGAAAGGCTCCCAAATCATTCTATCACTACATGGGATGAATTGGCGGACAAATTTATTGCCAAGTTCTTTTCTCCAAGTCATATGGCGGCTCTTCGGGATGAGATTCTAGCTTTTAAGCAAATGCCAACGGAACCTTTGCACGAAATATGGGAAAGATATAGGACAATGGTGAAGGAGTGCCCTAATAACGACATGACCGAGGCGATGATACAACAAACTTTTTATCGGGGCATCAACACCACGAATCAGTGCATTGTGAACCAATTGGCCGGAGGGAACTTTATGAAACTTTCTTACCAAGAGGCATGTGAAGTACTTGATGAAATGGCCGACACCTCTTCGGCATGGAAAAGCCGAGCGAATGTGCCCCAAGGTGACCCCACGGTCATCCATTTGCACAAGGAATTGAACGATCATGGCCAAACTATTGCCGAGCTTACAACAACTATGAATCAATTGGCGAAGGCAAATTGCAACAAGTCCAAAACCCGCGCCAAGTCAATGCAATGGAAGGTGTTTCTATGTTAAAAAGGAGGCAAAGAGGGCAACAACAACCTCAAGGTAATTGTGAGCAATTTGACAACAACAATGATGGTGGCGGTTATTTGAATGAGTGCTATGATGATCAAAGCGAGGAATGTCAATATGTCAATAACTACCAAGGGAATAGAGGAAATCAAGGGAATCAACAGTGGCGCCCCCAAGGAAATTGGGGCAATCAACAAGGCGGCGGTAATTGGAATAACAACAACCAACAACAAGGTGGCGGCAATTGGAACAACAACAATCACAACAACAATTGGGGTAACCAAGGTAACAATCAAGGCAATTAGAACGGGAACAATAATAATTGGAATAACAACAATGGTCAAGGTGGGTGGAATAACAATGGAAATCAAGGCAACCGGGGGCAAGGTTTTCAAAGGCCCCCGATGTATCAACAACTGAAAAATCCGCCTCCGTTTTAATCTCAAGGGTCTAGTTCTTCGGGTAGTGATATGGGAAGAATAGAAATGATGTTCGAACAAATGATGAAGAAGAACCAAGACTCCGATGCTCAATTGGCTTCCCACAATACCTCTATTCGGAATTTGGAGGTGCAATTAGGCCAAATCTCTCAATCGTTGAATACTCGACCTAAGGGTGCTCTACCAAGTGATACGGTAGTGAACCCGAAGGGAGGTAACAATCATGTGATGGCGGTTACAACAAGAAGTGGGAGAGGCGGTGATGTGCATGCCTCGAAAGAAAATCAAGTTGTGGATGATAATGTTGGGTTCCAAGAAGATGTGGGTCCTTTGAATGTTGAAGATATGGTTGAACCAAATGTGAACAATGAGGTGAGGATAGATATTGATGAGGCCGAGGTGGAAACTCAAGAGGCCGTGAACCCGTCTAGGGAGCACATAATCGACATGCCGGAACCGGTGGTGCCAAAAGCCAAGGCACCTTTGCCTAGACCACCTCCACCTTATCCTCAGCGGTTAGCAAAGCAAAAGAGTGACAATCAGTTCAAAAAATTCATAGATATGATGAAAAGCCTTACAATCAATGTGCCTTTGGTGAGGCACTTGAACAAATGCCGGGCTATGCGAAGTTCATGAAGGATTTGGTCACAAAGAAGCGTTCCATGGATTGTGAAACAANAGTAGAAATAACACTCGGGATGGACCAAGTCACAATCCCCAATAGTCAACGACCCCGCACTCGTCATGGAATGCGTGTCACGCCTCAATATAGCGTTACGATGTGAAAGTCCGGGGTTTCAAACCCTCAGAACAGCATTTACATCTATTACTCACCTCTAGCCGGCTAAAGACTAGCTCGCAATGCCCTTCCCTCTCGAATCGACCTCCTCGCGCGTCGAATCTAGCCAAAACCACAAGGAATACATTACAATAGGCTAAGGGAACATAACCCAATCGAAAAGACTCGAAAAACATCAAAAATCACGAAGTTGGCAAAACCCGAGCCCCGGGCCCACTTCTCGAAAGTCAGAAATTTTTACACTAAAACGTTCCTTATCTCGCCACGAGTCTATACATGTAAAGATTATCAGAATCGGAGCCTATTTGACCCCTCAAATCCCTATTTTTCCTTCTCTTAAGTTCAAGCCCTAACCTCCATTTTTGACCTCAAATTCCTTGATTTTTCACCCTTAATTCATGTAATAATACATTAGATTGATGTTTTAGGCTCAGAATTTCTTACCTCAATGAAGTACCTTGATTCTCTCTCCAAAATCGCACCAAAGCTCCCAAGTCCGAAGTGAAAATGTTAAGTTCTTTCAAAAATTCGCGAAGGTTAAATTAGATGCTTCTGCCCAGACCTTTTCGCTTCTGCGACCACAGAACCGCTCGGTTACCGCTCCTGCGGTCTCTTTCCGCTTCTGCGGACTTTCACTTAAGGGGCATGACCGCTTCTGCGGTCCAAAACTTGCACCCGCGATACCGCTCCTGCGGTCAAGGCTTCCGCTTCTGCGGAACCAACCCTGAGCTCCAATTCCGCTTCTGCGCCTACCCATCCGCTTCCGCAATACCGCACCTGCGGTCCCAAAACCGCAGGTGCGAAAACACTAGATACCAGCAACCTTCAGCAACACACAAGTCCAATTTTCTTCCCACTGGCCATACGAAACCACCCCGAGGCCCCCCGGGACCTCGACCAAAAACACGGATATGTTCCAACACCTCATTCAAACTTGCTCGAACCATCAAAACACTATAGTTAACATCAAAATCATCAAATTTCATCAAATCAAAGCCTAAGTTCAACCAACACTTCCGAAACTCGCATTCGATCAAAAACCCGACCTAAACACCTCCGAATCAACTGAAATTATGCACACACATCCCAAATCACCTAACGAAGCTACTGCAACTCTCGGAATTCCATTCCGACCCTCGCATCAAAATCTCACCTATCAACTGGATATCGCCAAAATGCTAACTTCGCCAATTCAAGCCTAATTCTACACCGAACCTCCAAAATAACTTCCGATCACGCTCCTAAACCTCAAATCATCCCCCGAAGCTAATCGAATCATCGGAAATCACATCCAAGTCCTCTAACTCACAAGTTAACTTCCGGTTGACTTTTTCCAAACCAAGCCTTCCTTCAAGAGACTAAATGTCCCATTTCCTACCAAACTCAATCCGAAACAACTCAAACTCACCAAAGGCAGATAATGAAACATGAAGAAGCATGAAACGGGGAAAACGGGAGGGAAACACATGAGACGACGGGTCGGGTCTTCACATCCTCCCCAACTAACACAAACGCTCGTCCTCGAGCGAGTCAAGAAACATACCTGAAGTCTCAAACAGGTGAGGATATCTGCTCCGCATCTCTCGCTCGGTCTCCCAGGTAGCCTCCTCCACGGGCCGACCTCTCCACTGCACCTTCAGCGAAGCTATGTCCTTTGATCTCAATTTCCGAATCTGACGACCCAAAATAGCCACTGGCTCCACATCATATGTCAAATCCTCATCTAATTGTATCGTGCTGAAGTCCAAGACATGAGACGGGTCCCCAACATACTTTCGGAGCATGGAAACATAGAATACCGGGTGAACGCCCGACAAGCTGGGTGGCAAAGCAAGCATATAGGCCACCTCTCCAATCCTCCTAAGTACCTCAAAAGGCCCAATGAACCGCGGACTCAACTTCCCTTTCTTTCTAAACCTCATCACACCCTTCATGGGTGAAACCTTCAGCAAGACCTTCTCACCCACCGAGTAAGATACATCTCGAACCTTCCGGTCCGCATAACTCTTCTGATGCGACTGAGCTGTACAAAGTCTCTCCTGGATCACTTTCACCTTCTCTAAGGCATCCTGGACCAACTCTGTCCCTAATAATCTAGCCTCGCCGGGCTCAAACCAACCGACCGAAGATCTACACCGTCTCCCATACAAGGCCTCATACGACGCCATTTGAATACTGGACTGATAGCTGTTGTTGTAGGCAAACTCTGCAAGAGGTAGAAACTCATCCCAAGAACCTCCGAAATCAATCACACAGGCACGCAACATGTCCTCTAATATCTGAATGGTACGCTCGGACTACCCGTCCGTCTGAGGATGAAATGCTGTGCTCAGCTCTACCTGTGTACCCAACTCTCGCTGAAAAGTCCTCCAAAACTGGGAAGTAAACTGAGTGCCTCTATCCGAGATAATAGAAACTAGAACCCCATGCAACCGAACAATCTCTCAAATAAAGATCCCTGCCAACCGCTCCGAAGAATAAGTAGTACACACCGGAATGAAATGCGCGGACTTGGTCAGCCGATCCACAATCACCCAAATCGAATCAAACTTCTTCGGGGTTCGAGGAAGACCACTCACAAAGTCCATAGTGACTCTCTCCCACTTCCACTCGGGAATATCTAACCGCTGAAGTAGACCACCCGGTCTCTGATGCTCGTATTTCACCTGCTGACAATTAAGACACCGAGTTACATAACCCACAATATTTTTCTTCATTCTCCTCCACCAGTAGTGCTGCCTCAAATCCTGATACATCTTCGCGACACCCGGATGAATGGAATACCGCGAGCTGTGAGCCTCCTCAAGAATCAACTCTCTAAGCCCATCTACATTGGGCACACAAATCCGGCCCCGCATCCTCAATACACCATCATCACCAATGGTCACATCTCGGGCATCGCCGTGCTGAACCCGATCTCTAAGAACAAGCAAATGCGGGGCATCATACTGGCGCTCTCTGATGCGATCATATAAAGAAGACCGAGAAACCACGCAAGCCAATACCCGACTGGGCTCTGAAATGCCTAATCTCACAAACCGATTGGCCAAAGCCTGAACATCAAGTGCAAAGGGCCTCTCCCCAACTGGAATATACGCCAAACTCCCCATATTGACTGCCTTTTGGCTCAAGGCATCGGCCACTACATTGGCCTTTCCGGGATGATACAGAATAATAATATCATAATCCTTAAGCAGCTCGAGCCACCTCCGCTGCCTCAAATTAAGATCCTTTTGCTTGAACAAATGCTGAAGACTGCGATGATCAGTGAATACCTCACAAGATACGCCATATAAGTAGTGCCTCCAAATCTTCAAAGCATGAACTATAGGAGCCAACTCTAAATCGTGAACATGGTAGTTCTTCTCATGGGGCTTCAACTGACGAGAAGCATAAGCAATCACTCTACCCTCCTGCATCAACACACAACCGATCCCGACTCTCGAAGCATCACAATAAACGGTGTAAGAACCTGAAGCTGATGGCAATACTAATACTGGAGCTGTGGTCAGAGCTGTCTTGAGCTTTTGAAAGCTCTCCTCGCACTCGTCCGACCATACAAACGGAGCACCCTTCTGCGTCAACTTGGTCAAGGGCGAGGCAATAGATGAGAAACCCTGAACGAACCAGCGATAATAACCCGCCAAACCGAGGAAACTACGAATCTCTGAGGCTGAGGACGGTCTAGGCCAACTCTGAACCGCCTCTATATTCTTTGGATCCACCTGAATACCATCGCTGGCCACCACGTGCCCCAGGAAAGCCACCGAACCAAGCCAAAACTCACACTTGGAGAACTTTGCATAAAGCTTCTCCTCCCTCAACCTCTGCAATACCACGCGCAAATGCTCCGCGTGCTCCTCCTGGCTACGCGAGTATACCAGAATATCATCAATGAATACAATAACAAACGAATCCAGATACGGCCAAAATACACTGTTCATCAGATGCATGAACGCTGCTGCGGCATTAGTCAGCCCGAAAGACATAACCAGAAACTCATAGTGACTATATCTAGTCCTGAAGGCAGTCTTAAGAATATCTGAATCCTTGATCTTCAACTGGTGATAACCCGAACGGAGATCAATCTTAGAAAACACCCTCGCTCCCTGAAGCTGATCGAATAAATCATCAATACGAGGCAGGGGATACTTGTTCTTCATTGTCACTTTGTTCAACTGCCTGTAGCCAATGCACATTCTCATTGTGCCATCCTTCTTCTTTACGAATAAAACAGGTGCACCCCACGGTGACACACTCGGCCGAATAAACCCCTTTTCTAGGAGTCCCTGAAGCTGCTCCTTCAATTCTTTTAACTCCGCTGGTGCCATGCGATACGGCGAAATGGAAATGGGCTTGGTGCCCGGCACCAGGTCAATACCAAAATCAATATCCCTGTCCGGTGGCATACCCGGCAGGTCTGCAGGAAATACATCAGGGAAATCCCTCAGAACGGGTACAGAATCAATGCTAGGAGTCTCAGCTCCAACATCTCGCACAAAGGCCAAATATGATAGACAACCCTTCCCAACCATACGCTGGGCTTTCAAGAAGGAAACAACTCTACTAGGAACATAGTCAGTCATACCACGCCACTCGATCCTCGGAACACCCGGCATAGCCAAGGTGACTGTCTTTGCGTGACAGTCTAGAATAGCATGACACGGAGATAACCAGTCCATGCCCAGAATAACATCGAAGTCTACCATGCTCAAAAGCAATAAATCAACTCGGGTCTCCAGACCCCCAATAGTAACAAAACAGGACCGATACACATGGTCCACAACAATAGTATCGCCCACTGGGGTAGATACGTGCACAGGTAAAGCAAGACACCCTCGGGTCGTACCCAAATGGTGAGCAAAATATGATGACACATAAGAATAGGTAGAACCGGGATCAAATAAGATAGAGGAATCTCTATGGCAGACTGAAATAATACCTGTAATAACAGCATCTGATGCAAGGGCATCTGTCCTGCCTGGGATAGCATAAAATCGAGCCTGGCCGCCGCCGCCTGATCGGCCTCCGCCTCTAGGGCGACCCCTGGCTGCTTGGCCTCCACCCCTATCTGACTGGGCGGGTGCTGAAGAAACCGGAGCAGAAGACGAGGGCTGATCCCTCTGCTGAGACTGACTACCACGACGTCGAGGACACTGCCTCCTCATATGGCCAAACTCGCCACACTCGTAGCAACTACCAGGTGCTGGAGAAGGGGACTGAAGGGAACCCCTCGCACCTGAATGACCAGCCGATGCGCTCTGCGCAGAAGAACCCTGAGCTGAAGGGGCATATGATGAGCTCTGGGCTGGGAGGGCACTAAGTGAAGACTGGCCCTGCTAGAACCCCTGGTGACCACGGCCTGAAGACGCCCCACGATACTCGGGACGAGCCGACTGATGAGGCCTGAAAGAACGACCTCTGCTCTGCTAAACCTGGCCTCTAGACGGAGCACCACTGAAACTACCCGATCCTCGAGGCCTCTTGGCCTCTCTCTCCTCTCTCTCCTAACGGCGAGCCGTCTCAATATCACGAGCAATATCAACTGCATCCTCGAAGGTATGACTCAGAATCCTCTCTCGAGTCATCAGAATACGGATGGGATAGACCAGTCCGTCCACAAACCTCCTAATCCTCTCCCGATCAGTCGGGACCATCCAGGGAGCATAGCAAGCCAACTTCGAAAATCTCACCTCATACTGAGACACAGTCATATCTCCCTGACGAAGCCACTCAAACTGTCTCCGCAGCTCCTCCCTCTAAGACTGCGGTACCCACTTCTCCAGGAAGAGAGTGGAGAACTCCTGCCATGACAAAGGCGCTGCACCTACCGGCCTACGCCGCTCATATGCCTCCCACCAAGTGAAGGCTGCTCCTAGAACTGAAAGGTAGTAAATGATACACCATTCGATTCCAAGATCCCTGCTGTCCGAAGCATACGTCGACACTTGTCGAGAAAACCCTGGGCATCCTCGCCCTGAACACCACTGAAGGTAGGAGGTGAGAGTCTACTGAACCTCTCAAGACGACGCTGCTCATCGTCTGGCATAGCTGGAACCACATCATCCTGAACCGGGGCAACCGGCTGAACTGGGGCAACCTGCTGAGCTGGTAGTGCCTCTAGTGTCTGCAAACCCTGCACTACCTGCTCAGGTGTGCGAGCAGCAGGGGTCTGATTGCCTCCCCCGGCCTGCGAAGTAGTTGCTGCGCTAGTGGCTGAGACTGCCTGAGCCAGGCCAGTGCAAACTGATAGAATCTGAGCTAGGGCCTCCTGAAGACCCGAAATCACAATAGGCACAGCTGGTGCCTGAACAGGTGCTGCTGGAGTCTCTACAGTTGGAGCCTGATCCTGAGCCGGGGCAACTGGTGGGTCAACAGGTGCTGCCCCCGCGGCTCTGCCTCGACCTCGACCTCGACCACGACTTCATCTACGGCCTCTGGTGGCCTCAGTAGGTGGTACAGGTGGTCGTCCGCCACGTTCGGTAGCACGGGTTCTCGCCATCTGCGAGAAAATAGAATACAGAAGTTTAGTTTGCGGATCAACGAAGTCGCACAACAAGAATTTCAAGAATATGAAGTTTTCCTAAAGGTTCTGCAGCCTCTCGAGGATAAATACAGACGTCTCAGTACCGATCCGCGAGACTCTACTAAACCGGCTCATGACTCGTGAGACCAAGTAACCTAGGCTCTGATACCAACTTGTCACGACCCCAACCCGGTCATGATGGCGCCCAGTACACTACTAGGCAAGCCCGACCTTGTTGCAATATTTCCCATTACTTAAGCAGATTTCAAATAAACAACACGGGGAAAAATACTAGCCATTAAGTCAAGATCTAGAGGATACTGATAAAAATGCGGAAGTTTAACAAAATACATAATATAGCCCAACATGGACCCGGTGTCGCGGACATGAGCCTCTAAATACAGAGTTTCATCCTACTACATAGTCTGTCTAAAAGCTGATAATGGTGAAATAAAGGATAGAGATAGAGGGGAGAGATCTAAGGCTGCGAACGCCATGCAGCTACCTCGATACTCCCGGAGAATGCCTCTGCACAGCTGATCAAAGCTCACTCAGCCTGGGTATGACCTGGATCTGCACGCAAGGTGCAGGGAGTAAAGTGAGTAATCCGACCCAGTGAGTAATAAACATAAATACAGTCTGAAAGTAAGAAATCACAGAAAATGCACAAAGCAACCTATATCTAACAGTTCAGATCAATACCGGTGTAAACAGTAAAACAATAATACAGTTAAGGAAATAATGCATGAAAAGATGCAACACATATAACGGTACACTCTAGTACCCGCTGCGGCGTGCAGCCCGCTCCACTTATTTATCATCGACGGCGCTCACTGGGGGTGTGTAGAGACTCCGGAGGGNCACGAACAACATTTACATCTATTACTCACCTCTAGCCGGCCAAAGACTAGCTCGCAATGCCCTTCCCTCTCGAATCGACCTCCTCGCACGTCGAATCTGGCCAAAACCACAACGAATACATTACAATAGGCTAAGGGAACATAACCCAATCGAAAAGACTCGAAAAACATCGAAAATCACGAAGTTGGCAAAACTCGAGCCCCGGGCCTACTTCTCGAAAGTCAGAAATTTTTACACCAAAACGTTCCTTATCTCGCCACGAGTCTATACATGTAAAGATTATCAGAATCGGAGCCCATTTGACCCCTCAAATCCCTATTTTTCCTTCTCTTAAGTTCAAGCCCTAACCTCCATTTTTGACCTCAAATTCCTTGATTTTTCACCCTTAATTCATGTAATAATACATTAGATTGATGTTTTAGGCTTAGAATTTCTTACCTCAATGAAGTACCTTGATTCCCTCTCCAAAATCGCACCAAAACTCCCAAGTCCGAAGTGAAAATGTTAAGTTCTTTCAAAAATTCGCGAAGGTTAAATTAGATGCTTCTGCCCAGACCTTTTCGCTTCTGCGACCACAGAACCGCTTCTGCGGTTACCGCTCCTGCGGTCTCTTTCCGCTTCTGCAGACTTTCACTTAAGGGGCATGACCGCTTCTGCGGTCCAAAACTCGCACCCGCGATACCGCTCCTGCGGTCAAGGCTTCCGCTTCTGCGGAACCAGCCCTGAGCTCCAATTCCGCCTCTGCGCCTACCCATCCGCTTCCGCGATACCGCACCTGCGGTCCCAAAATCGCAGGTGCGAAAACACCAGATACCAGCAACCTTCAGCAACACACAAGTCCAATTTTCTTCCTGCTGGCCATACGAAACCACCCCAAGGCCCCCCGGGACCTCGACCAAAAACACAGATATGTTCCAACACCTCAATCAAACTTGTTTGAACCATCAAAACACTATAGTTAACATCAAAATCATCAAATTTCATCAAATCAAAGCCTAAGTTCAACCAACACTTCCGAAACTCGCATTCGATCAAAAACCCGACCTAAACACCTCCGAATCAACTAAAATTTTGCACACACATCCCAAATCACCTAAGGAAGCTACTGCAACTCTCGGAATTCCATTCCGACCCTCGGATCAAAATCTCACCTATCAACCGGATATTGCCAAAATGCTAACTTCTACACCGAACCTCCAAAATTACTTCTGATCCCGCTCCTAAACCTCAAATCATCCCCCGAATCTAACCGAATCATCGAAAATCACATCTGAGTCCTCTAACTCACAAGTCAACTTCCGGTTGACTTTTTCCAAACCAAGCCTTCCTTCAAGAGACTAAATTTCCCATTTCCTACCAAACTCAATCCGAAACAACTCAAACTCACTAAACGCAGATAATGAAACATGAAGAAGCATGAAACGGGGAAAAAGGGACGGAAACACATGAGACGACGGGTCGGATCGTCACAATAGCTTATTATAAAATCTTATAACATTAAACAGAATTCTACTAAGAAGTTAGGGAGTTAATTGAAAAAATTAAACACTTGAAAAGGAGATTCATTGCATTTCTTAATGTATCATAAAAGAAAATATTGATACTTTTTGTTAGTTTAAAGGTCAAATGATAAATGCAAAGATATGATAAAAGAAATTAAGTATTAATTATAATTTTGTCACATATACATTAATTGGGTGAAATTCAAAAATAGTCATATTTACAACTGGTCATTCAAAATTTAGCCTCTTTTATGTAAGATAAATTTGAGCAAAAATACTGTTCAAAACCCAAAAAAATACGCCAGTATATTATGGTGGAGTTCCAGCATAAGTATACTTGAACTCCAGCATATTATACTGAAGTTCCAGGATAAGTATGCTTGAACTCCAGCATATTATGATGGAGTTCTAGCATTAGTATACTAGAACTCCAGCATAATATACTGGAGTTCCAGCAAGTATACCGGTCCAGCATAATATACTGGAGATTGGAGCACCGATGCTCCAATCTCCAGTATATTATACTGGAGCCAGCAAAGTATACCGGTCCAACATAATATGCTGGAGTTCATACACAGGTGCACCGAACTCCAGTATATTATGCTGGACCGGTCTCTGTTGCAACAAAATAGTGGCTATTTTTTATTGACTTGGTAAGCGCTGGCTATTTTTGAATGACCAGTCCGAAAATTGGCTATACCGTGCTATTTTTACTTAATTTCGAGCAATTGCCAACTGGTGCGGTTGCCGGTTCTACTGGTGCCTGTGATTATCCTGGCGAAGAGGTCAGTTCTACTCTGGCGGCTGCCGGCTCTAACAGTTCTTCTTCTACTCACTACAATCTCCGTGAGCTGCTCCTCCAATCACGCAAGGAGGAGTTGCATGAGGTGGATGAAAATCTTAAGGCCAGGATGGAGGCGTTGCCGGCATTGGAGATACTGGACGAACCACGTCGCCCGGCTACGGTGGAACGACTGCCTGACTTTCAGTTGAATGAATATAATAGTAACAGGTTTTCTCCAAGTAGCTCAATCGCCGTATTGGAATATGGTTCAACTTCGCAGCAGCAAATTAATGAGGAATTAACGTTGGAGAAGCGACTACAGTTGCTCGCAGATGAGGTGGATCAACTGAGGTCGAAACTGTTGAACATGGAAATAGAAGGCTTGGAGAAGAAAAAGAAGTCTCTCGAGGATTTGCATAAGTTGGAAGACGCTATAAAAGCTTTGGAGGAAAAGAGATTAGAGCTTCAGATGCAATTATTAGATTTGCAATCGTTGAACACAGTGTCACAACATTTCTTCCCTTCTGATTTCACTCTGTCCAATATGGAAGATGCCGAACAAATTCAACCTCCCGAGATCCTCCCACCCCCACCCCTCCATAAAATATTCCACTTACGTGTTTTCTGTGTAATAGAAGGCCATTTGCTGATCAGAGATCGATGGATAAATACAATGACGAGGTGCCAAAAAAAACTTCATCTATGGGGGTTTGTAACACTTCTTATAGACGGGAAACACAATTAAAAGAGCACAATTAAGTTATTCAAATCTGACTCGAAGTTGAATTTGTGGAGTAAGGTTTTTTGTCGATGTTTCATGGTGATTTGGTCATTTCGTTTATGGTTTTAGGATTAATTTCTACTTCTATTCAGAGCAGCAATATGGGTGTTTTTTGGAGCAGCGATGGGGTACTATTCTGAGAAGCGACAAGTCCCTAAGGGTTAATTTTCCCCGTCATAGTTTGACATTCACATATTGTAAAACATTGTCTCTGACCTAGCCATCTCCATTACTAGGTGATGGGTGAAAAAAAAAATTTCATATTATAAAAAGATAATATGTTAGAAAATATACAAATATTATTTTTTCCCAAATTTTTCTATAATTCTTTTAAGATGAAGAAAATCAAAAGAAAAGAGAAGAAAAAGAAAACAAGTCTTGAAAAGAGGTCAAAAAGATAAGGAACACCATTGATTCTTAGGTAGGAAATCATATTTTACCATACGTTAGTAAGATGTTACAGGTTATTTTAAGTTAACAAGATATTAGCCATGTATTTTTAATATACTATCTGGGATCATTTATCATAAATTTTATTTATTACTGTAAAGATTTAAATAGCTTATTATAAAATCTTATAACATTAAACAGAATTCTACTAAGAAGTTAGGGAGTTAATTGAAAAAATTAAACACTTGAAAAGGAGATTCATTGCATTCTTAATGTATCATACAAGAAAATATTGATACCTTTTGTTAGTTTAAAGGTCAAATGATGAATGCAAAGATATGATTAAAAAAATTAAGTATTAATTATAATTTTGTGACATATACATTAATTTGGGTGAAATTCAAAAATAACCATATTTACAACTGGTCGTTCAAAAGTAGCCCAGTCTCAAAAGTAATCGAAATTTAGCCTCTTTTATGTAAAGATAAATTTGAGCGAAAACACTGTTCAAAACCCCGAAAAATATGCCAGTATATTATGCTGGAGTTCCAGTATAAGTATACTTGAACTCCAGCATATTATGCTGGAGTTCCAGGATAAGTATGCTGGAACTCCAGCATAATATGATGGAGTTCCAGCATAAGTATACTAGAACTCTAGCATAATATACTGGAGTTCCAGCAAGTATACCGGTCCAGCATAATATTCTGGAGATCATACACAGGTGCACCGAACTCCAGTATATTATGATGGACCGGTCTCTGTTGCAACAAAATAGTGGCTATTTTTCATTGACTTGGTAAATGCTGGCTATTTTTGAATGACCAGTCCAAAATTTGACTATACCGTGCTATTTTTACTTAATTTTCTGGTATTTGAAAAGGTAGCCAACGAAAAATTAAAATTGGTAACTTTAAAAATTGAATTAAAACAAATTGAAAACTTGGAAAGAAGCAATGTATTTGTGGACTCGATTAGGAATATATTGCATTTGGGCTAGATAATGTCAAAACAAGCGAAATAGGTTATTGTAGAAAAAATTGGGTGGGCTAGCCACTTTTTGGGCCAATTTTAAAGTTTATTCAGCTTTTTCAAATGTATTAGCAAAGTAGTTTTTTTGACTGTTTAAATTCGACTACATTGATATTTGTGCCCCTAACTAAATACATTAGGAGTGTTCAAAACGGAACCATAACCGTTAACCAAACTGAACCTATGGCTTATTGGCTTATTAGTATCGGGTTATCGGGGGGAATGAATAGTGAACGGATTGAGATTGTTTAATTAACGGCTTAACGGTTTGGGGCGGATTACTCAATTTTCTTATCGGATAAATCATTAACCCGTTAAGAATCATTTAAATTTCTTGTATACATGTGTAACATCAGCCTAGTGTGTCTTGTTGTGCATTTTTGGAGGTATTTCTCGCTATACTATTTCCCTCTTATTCTTAATTCTTATTATAAGGTTTTGCAGCATATTGTGAAAAGTAATTAAATTTTTTTCTATGTTACAAGATTTAATCTCATTGAAAAATGCCTTTGAAAAACAAGTGAGATTTATATAATTGCAATTCAAAGCATAATAATGAATCTTGCATATTTTTTACCCACCAAAGGACATACATTATGATCTGAAACGTTCTTTATTATTAGCCTCTTTTAATTTTACAAAAATACTTTGTTTTAGCTGACAATGTATGGTACAATTTTTAGTTGTAGATATGCCAAATTTTCAAACAATACAATTAAAAAATATGAAATAAGATGATCTGGCAAAATGATTATCCCATTAAAGTCAAAAATAGGTAATTATAAATAAGAATGATGTCCTATGTTACAGATACGATAATGACTTTCATACTAGAAGCTGTTATTTTCGCCGGTTGAAGTTGGACTACATGTAATTTTAATTTTCATTTTCACTTGGTCTTAGATTTAACCGATACACCACCCGATAATTACTAATCCGATACCGAACCGCCCTCTATCTTATTGATTGACTAACGAATTAGTACATTTAAAAGCCGATAACCGATAAGCTGAACTGTTAAGTGTATTATCCACCCGATCTGCCCGATAAGCACCCCTAAAATACATAACAGCTTCAACAATCGTTGTTGTATTTTAAAATTTTGACAAGTAAAACTCTAGTACAATGTACTTAGTTATAACTTTGAACATGTAGTGATGCCTTTATCTCTGTATTTAACCTATTGCAAACTCATTATTTTTTGCCTTTTCAGAATTTTGCGCAAGCTTAGGAATAATTTTGTCATTATTGATGACTTCGATTTTGTATATGGTAGAAATCGGGGCTACTCGATCTTGTGAGCTCGAGGGTCACTTCAAGAGCGAGATTGAAATAAACTAAGAGCGATCCCCATGTATACGGTCAAAATCATATGCCTCCAGTTTTGAAGGCTCGAGAAGTCGCATCGAGAACAAAAGTTTGACAAAGACCAAGCTCGAGCTAGAAGGTAGAATAAGAGGCTCGAAGACCTAAGTGCTCGAGGAGCATCGGAGCCAAGTATGCTCGACCCCGAAATATTACCGTTATGGATTTGTAACAAAATGAGCTAGATTCCTGCCACGTCCCCAAGATCATGGCGCGAATCCCGGAATGGGATTGTACAATTCCGTACTAGGAGGTTAGACATTTGTATCAAGAATATTCCTTACTGTAAATAGAAATATATCTTATTTAGGGTTCCCCTATGATATAAAGGGGACCCCAACCATTTGTAAAGATCATCTTATCATTAGCAAGAATATACTATCCTACTTTTCTCTCTTACTGTTCATCAGAATTATCCTTTAGCTCTACTATTCTTACTTTACTTCTCTTGTTTAATTGTTCTTTATTGTTCTAAGCCCACCTCGAGGTCACTAAGCTCGAGATCACCGCTGTTGGGTAACATTGGTTTGATTTACTTGTCTTTTTCATTTCTACTTCATATTTCTTGATTATTAATTGGTATTGAACTAAATTACATATCTTTAAAATCATAAATCAAATTTAATTGTTATTCGTATTTTCGAGGTAAATAGTTTGGCGCCCATCGTGGGGCTAAAGATAATAGTGATTATTTCGGTACTAATTCTTATAACACATGTTATTTTTACACTTGTTCTTGTCAGAGATTCTTTGTTTTCAGGTTAAAACATGTCAGACTCACAAAATGCTCCCGCGCACGGCGATGACGGTCTTGGATTTCGTAGGGAAAATAATAATGTAGGGGTCGGTGTACCACCGATAAACCCCAGAGGAAGTGTACGCAGGGAAGTCAGATCTGGTGGCTAAGGAACACAAGGAATAGGAGATGGGGGAGTCAGCCTCCAAGTGATATTCGAGATGCTGCAAGCTCAACAGATTGCCATCGTCCAACTCCAGAGTCAGAATAAAACTCCGAGTATAGCTGAACCGGGGAACACTCGACGTGTTGAACCAGCACCAGAGAGAACAAACGGAGATGGCTTGGGGACTGACCCCACGATTATGAGGATGATCGAGGAACTCACCAAGAGAGTCGAGTCCGGGGAGAAGAAGATTGAAGATAATAACAAAAAAATGGAGACTTATAACTCCCGCGTTGATCAAATACCGGGGGCACCCTCGACCTTAGAAGGACCAGATCCTAAAAAGTTCGTGCAAAGACCCTTCTCCCCTAGTGCGGTCCGAAGCCAATTCCTAAGAAGTTCCGTATGCCCAAGATTCCCAATTATAACGGGACGACCGATCTGAATAAACACGTCACCTCGTATACGTGCGCATTAAAGAAAACGACTTGGAAGACAACGAAATTGAATCCGTACTGCAGAAGAAGTTCGGGGAGACTCTATCCAAGGGTGCCTTGATATGGTATCATAACTTACCCCCTAATTCTATTGATTAGTTTGCTATGCTTGCAGATTCTTTTATAAAAGCACACGTCGGAGCCATAAAAATTGCAACGAGGAAGTCAGACCTTTTCAAGGTAAGGCAGAAAGAAAACGAGATGCTCAGGGAATTCGTATCTCGGTTCTAAGCGGAGAGAATGGATTTGCCTCCAGTCACCGATGACTGGGCCGTTCAAGCTTTCACTCAAGGTCTCAACACTCGGAGTTCTGTAGCTTCACATCAGTTGAAGCAAAGTTTGCTCGAGTACCCGGCTGTCACTTGGGCCGATGTACATAATCGGTACCAATCGAAGATTAGAGTCGAAGATGATCAACTAGGGACTCATTCGGGGTCCGTTTATCCTAGCAGGCCCGTGGGTAGGATCAAAGGGGACGTCAATCGAGAGCCGATGTCAAATAGAGATCAATATCAACCGTACAACAGAGACCATAGAGGAACCGGGTTTGGGCGAAGCTTCGCACAAAATGAGATGAAAAAGGGTCGAGGTCAAAATTCACGAGGGCCTGATGCCGAAAAAGATCACGTTAAATATCCAAAATCCGAATAAAGGTACGACCCCATTCCGATTCTCTCTATTTTTTCGACTAACACTACAGGCTATCGATAAGGATCGGCACGAAGCTTTGAATCTTAAAGCACGCGTTGCACACTTTTTTCCTTGGACCGGTTTTTGTCCCAAATAGGGTTTTCCGACAAGGTTTTTAACGAGGCAACCATTGTTCGTGCTGATTTAGGGGAGTTCAACGGTATCCGAGGTTCCCTGAAATAAGCCCGAGATCTGGGAGGCATTACCCTCGAGTATCCGCTTTATTTTAAGGAAGTTACTTCGTGACACGGGGCCTCGATAGGAAAATGTTATAAGGGTCAAACGGTCAGATGAGTCGTGCCCATATAGGTTACTCGATCCCTAACATCGAACATGCGCACATGTATAATCGTCTATTGAGAGAAGTATCTTTCCTTGACGATATCTCATGTTTCTAGAAAAATTTTCTATTTCATACTCTTGATTTATTATGTAAAAAGTCTTAAGGGCCGATCACAACGGAAGATCAAACTGCCAACATTTCGAGACCATAAGACCTTAAAAGCGATCCTCGATTTTACGGGCCACGGCCACCCTACTCGGGGACTGACTCTTCAGTCAAGCTTGAAGTAAAACGGAAGGTAAGCCCAAAGGGCAAGTTCTGAACTAAAAAGGTTACAGCCAAGTTAACGCGTATCGGGAGCGTTTGAAATCCATAACAAATACAAAAGCCCAAGGGCTATCTTAACCCGAGTTCGAGCAAACTCTCATTCGGGGACTATCTACGAAGTCTAAGGGCAAACTTTACTTCGAGTTCGAGCAAATCCTCACTCGATCATAAAAGCCCACGGGCTATCTTAACCCAAGTGCGAGCATACCTCGAACACTCGGGGACTACCTACTCGAGCTATCCTAGTTCGAAATCATAAGACCTCAAAGAGGCACCCCCCGATATACGGGCCAAAGCCATCATACTCAGGGACTAACCTTTCGGACAAGTTCGAAAGGCTATCGGGAAACAAGTCCAAGAGACATACCCGAAGGCTACGACCATATTGAAAAGCTACGGCCATATTAATGACTACGGTCATGTAAAAGGCTAAGGCCGAAATAATGTGGCTCGGAGACGTCCGACTTCCGCCATAAATTAAAGGCCTTCAAATACTTCGAAAAATCGGTTAAACTTGGCTGCCCTCAGCAAAAGCAAAATGGCTTTGATAAAATCAGCCTTCAAATAATTTAAAGGCTTCGATAATATCAGCCTTCGAAAAAGCCTCAAGATTCATTAACACGAACGGGTTCTGAACGATTGAACCCTCGGAAAAACCCAACAGGTACAAAAAACACATGCTAAGGCATAAAGAAATTTTCACTAAGTCTTTTAGCCGAAAAGAGGAAAAAATTATAGCCATCTTAGAGGCCGAACTGGCACAACTTAAAGAGCCTAAGGGCCGATCTAAAAGAGTCTAAGGGCCAATAGAAAAGCCTAAGGGCTAACTTTACTTCGAGTGAGGATTTGATCGAACTCGACTATAAAGCCTAAGGGCTAACTTCATTTCGAGTTCGAGCAAGTACTCACTCGACTACTAAGCCCAAGGGCTACCCGAGTTCGAGAAAATTCTCGCTCGGGGACTATCCATAAAGCCTGTGGGCTAATTTCATTTTGAGTTCGAGCAAGTACTCACTCGGCTACTAAGCCCAAGGGCTACCCGAGTTCGAGAA
This sequence comes from Nicotiana attenuata, assembly GCF_001879085.1. Lineage (NCBI taxonomy): Eukaryota > Viridiplantae > Streptophyta > Magnoliopsida > Solanales > Solanaceae > Nicotiana > Nicotiana attenuata. The sequence continues at coordinate 101,559 of NW_017672338.1, forward strand.
AATTCTCATTCGAGGACTATCCATAAAGCCTATGGGCTAACTTCATTTCGAGTTCGAGCAAGTACTCACTCGACTACTAATCCCAAGGGCTACCCGAGTTCGAGAAAATTCTCATTCGGGGACTATCCATAAAGCCTATGGGCTAACTTTATTTCCAATTTGAGCAAGTACTCACTCGACTACTAAGCCCAAGGGCTACCCGAGTTCGAGAAAATTCTCACTCGGGGACTATCTTTCGAGCCCAAGGGCCACCTCATCTCAAGTTCGAGCATGTCCTCACTTGGCCATAAGGCCTAAGGGCTATTTTTATTTCAAGTTCGAGCAACACTCACTCAACTATCAAGCCCAAGGCTTACCTTACCTTATCGACTGTTGAGCCTAAGAGCTACTCAAACTCAAGTTCGAATGGTCATTCGGGGACCATTTCAGAAACGTTTGAGGGCAGAACTTATTATCGGTCATTACCATCTCAAACTTTGGACATTCAAAAGGAATTTTATGATAAGGCACTTTGACCCACATAAAAGAGTAACAGATTCAGAAGCCATGGAAGGAAAAAGGCTTTGTATAAACCTTTTTACAAGAGCTATAGGTCACAATCAAGATTTCCTCGCAAGGGCCGATCAGCCTCAAAAGCAAAAAATTACTAAGAGCATGAAACCTAAGCGGCACGGTCCTCATCAGCAGAAGTATCTTCGCCCTCGGAACCTTCTGCCGGACTCGCTAAAAGTTCTCGGAGTTTTCCTCGAGAAAGGCCAACTTCCAAGCTTTCGTTTCCTCAGTCGCTTACATCACGATGATGATATCGTGGCAAATCGGGATAAAAGATCAAGGACTCAATTCGTTTCTTGTCGTTATACTCTAAAAAATGCGGGGACTATTTCTATACGGTAAAAATCGGGGCTACCCGATCTCGTGAGCTCGAGGGTCACTTCAAGAGCAAGATCGAAATAGACTAAGAGCGAGCCCGATGTATACGGTCAACATCATATGCCTCCAATTTTGAAGGCTCGAGAAGTTGCATCGAGAACAAAAGTTCGATATAGACCAAGCTCGGGCTCGAAGGTAGAATAAGAGGCTCGAAGACCTAAGTGCTCGAGGAGCATCGGAGCCAAGTATGCTCGACCCCAAAATAGTACCATTATGGATTTGTAACAGAATGAGCTAGATTCCTGCCACGTCCCCAAGATCATGGCGCAAATCCCGGAATGGGATTGTACGATTCCGTACTAGGCGGTTAGACAGTTGTATCAAGAATATTCCTTACTGTAAACAGAAATATACCTTATTTAGGGTTCCCCTATTATATAAAAGGGACCCCAACCATTTGTAAATATCATCTTATCATTAGCAAGAATATACTATCATACTTTTCTCTCTTACTGTTCATCAGAATTATCCTTTAGCTCTATTGTTCTTACTTTACTTTTCTTGTTTAGTTGTTCTTATTGTTCTAAGCCCACCTCGAGGTCACCGCTGTTGGGTAACATTGGTTTGATTCACTTGTCTTTTTCATTTCTACATCATATTTCTTGATTATTAATTGGTTTTGAACTAAATTACATATCTTTAAAACCACAAATCAAATTTAGTTGTTACTCGTATTTTCGAGGTAAACAGATTTTTTGTACAGACACAAAATAAATACATTTGAATTCCGGTTGGCTGGTAGATAGCTTCAGATTCAGATACTCCAACTTCTTTCATTGGTGGAAGCTTTGAAATAATGGTTCCAACAATAACTCCATGATATGGTATTGGACTCTTTGCCTTTAAAAGTTTTGAAATCCAGCTTTCTATATTTGAATACAGTAAAGTGTATTAATAGAGAAGGATATTTTGAAGTTGTAAACTCCAGTATCGCATGTTGGAGTTTCACTCTTAAAAACAACATATGGTGTTGGGGTTTGTCATATAGAAATTTTCCAATTCCAGTAGTTCTTCCCGGAGGTTTTTCATGTTTAAGCTGAGGCAATTTTTATCCAAATATTTTGCTAATAACTTTTTAAATATTGGTTAAACTCTAATAACAGAGGCTAAAAATGGCCATTTCTAATTTCTTCCATTATTGTAGTCCATAAAAATCTTTAATTCTTTGTAAAAGAAGTTGAAGACTAGTTTTATAATTTAGAAAAACAGAAAAGAATTAGTCAAAAGGTGTGCAGTAATAGTCCGTAGGCGGATTGCACAATAGGATAATTCCATGCCATGTCCGTAGGTGGTCTGCACAAATAGGATCAATCCATGTCATTATTTATATGTTAACCTCGGTAACAAAAGTCTTGAGAAAATAGTCTTCGCTTAAATTTTTCGTAACCGTTCCTAATAATTGTCAAAATTTATTGTGATTATCGGAATTTATCATAAAATATGGCAATCGTCAGAATTCTTGATATGGTAATTATCAGAATTAGCCATAAATATGATAATCGCTAGACATCTTTATATAGAGATCACCAAAATTTGCAAAAATATGACAATCGCCAGAAATATTTATATAGGATCACTAGAATTTGCCATAAAATATGGCAATCGCCAAAAGTACTTTCAAAATTTTGGACAAAGGCTATTTTCCCAAAATTTATCTTACTGAGGTTAAAATTAAACGATGGTCCTGTAAAGCTCCAGCATAATTTCTTGTAGTCCGCATGGATAGTCATATTTGGAACTAGAATTCCTCTTCTTACGCTTCAGAAAGAGAGTTTAACTATATTTTATTAGATTTCAATCTACAATTTTCCAAAAGCTCTTCTAATTATTTTTACTCTAATTAGATTCTTTTAGAATAAAAAAATGAATTGAAATTTAGCATAAGGTAAATAGGAAAAGAAAATAATTTTAAATTAATTTGACTGCCAAGAGGTGTGGCGGGATAGTTAGGATCCATCTACCTTTTAACTAGAAATTTACCATGTTAGTGGTTCGGGTTAATCAATCAATACATTTCACATACCAATGATTAAATTCAATAATATTTTGAATTAGAGTAACAAATCTTTACACTGAAAAGTTAAATTTGTCCCCTCTTATTCATCAAACTTGAAACCAAAAACCAATATTTATTAAGATCAGTTTATTTATAGAGAGTTTAAATCTCAATATTCTATCTCTAAATCCGAAAATGAGTCATTTGTCTTCGCTTTGTAGAAATCTATCTTATAAAATATTAAGTACATATTTTACGTCTATTTAATTATTTGGTACAAATATTAATATCGATTAAACTTCTTCCAATCGTGCACATTTCTACAAGTTGACATATTCAATTGATGCTGGACCATAGAACAAAACTAAGACCCACTAGTATACGATCAAGTCCCTTGAAAATATCTGCCTCTACCTGAAAAAGACTGCAAAAATATAATGGATAAACATATATTAAATAAATAAATAAATAAAAATCATAGAATCTCAACAGAACTTTACTGTTATACATAATTCCAGAACCTTCTACAACTTTCTGTATCCTCCCTTATATTCCTTACCGAATCTTCACTCCCTTTTCATTACACTTCTTCTCTCAAATTTTCTCAAATTACTCTCTCATTCTCTCAAAATCTTCAAACAAATCTTTAATTTAATGGCTTCAGAATCAGAATCAGCAGCTACTGAGGCATCATCATTCGTTGAAAATTTGATCAATGCAAGAAACAGAGACCTTTCTCTGTTTTTACCCTTTATTTTAGCCTTCACAAACTCATCAATTTCAACAACCCCAGTTCAAGATTCAACAGACCCAGATCAAGAAACACAAGAATCAACAACCCCATCTGATTTTCTTGATCGAATTATACTCATAAACCCTTTTACACAAGGCATGGTTGTTATACAAAACCGGTCTTCCTCTTCGAATTTTGAGTCTTTTTTGAGTGATTTATTGGGAAAAGATGGTCAGCCACCAGCTTCAAAAGCATCAATTGAAGCACTACCAAATGTGGAAATTTGTGAAAATGGGGAGTGTGTGATATGTTTAGAGGAGTGGGGTGTTGGTGGTGGTGATGTGGTGGTTAAAGAAATGCCATGTAAGCATAGGTTTCATGGGAATTGTATTGAAAAATGGCTGAAAATTCATGGGTCATGTCCTGTTTGTAGATATAAGATGCCTGAAGAAGAAGGTGATTTGAATAATAAGAGTGAAAATAGAGGGAGAAGGAGAGAGATTTGGTTGAGTTTTGGTTTAGGAAATGATAGGAGAAGTGAGAATAATCAAACAGTTTCAGCTAATTCCAGTTCGGAGAATGAACATGATCATGAACCAGAGGTTTAAAGAGGTGATCTTTTTTATTTTTATTTTTAAAATTCTTTTTGTTTTTTTAGTTTTAGATTTTTTTTTTTTGGAATAATATTTGTATAGAGGTACATTTTGTAGTTGGGTGGATTGTGGAATGAAAGATGATTTTTCAATTTTAATTGTTCTCTCTCTCTCTCTCTGTGTCTCTTTTTAAAAGATAAGTATAGTATTGATGTTGATATTTAACTGCTACTACGCATTAACATAATTGTGGGGTTTGAACATAACTGAGATTTTATTATAATATCTTAGACGATAAGAAAGGTGATGATATACATATATTTATATAATCAGAAAATTTATAAGATAATTGTGGATGATTTTATAATTAACATTAATTAATAACCTCATAAAAATGCTAATTAATCTAATCTCACAGGTTAATATTCAATAATAGAGTAATTAATTTACTCTCACAAGTTAATATTTATTATCAATAGAATAACAAATCCCTTTCTTAACAGTATAATTGGACTGCTAAAGGTCCAATTTTAGCTTATTGTGTTATTGGGCTTTACAAAATTTTGAGTCATTTAGGCCTTCATTTGGGTGATATCTCATTTCTGCGTCAGAATAGCACTGGCTAGTCAGTTTTCGGATTGGTAATTAATAATTAAAAAAAAAGAGATTTTAACCTTCCTATACCACATATGAAACTTTATTACCCTCAATGTTTAAGGTTTGAGTTAATTACATTTCAGCATACCAAATTACCATTTATATACCATAATTCAAATCAGGGATATAATTAAGGGTGCATTTATATTAAGCATAATTATAAGACCGTATATTCCCATTTTTTCTTTCCTTTCATCTCAACTAAAATACAAATTCAAAATCTGAATTTATATTAGGCTAACCAGAATACACTCATTGAAGCTGAACCCTCGAGTGGATTTTTATGAACAATATTCAATCTCTTTCTTCCGACTAGAGCTGCAATGATTATAGTAGAAACAGAGAAGATTATTCCAATACCGATCCTTTGGAGAATACTAATGCCTCTTTCGTTTCCTGTTGTCCGTCTTAGGACAGTACGAGGATTTTCTCATAGATAGTGATAGATATTATTATGCCAACAGCTGCTAAGGCAAAAATTGAAACTGGGGGAATCTCAAAATTGTGAATGATTTTCCGGTTCAGTTGCACGCCTTGTTTGATGAAAAATGTTGCTGCTTATGCTACACAAATATCAAATGGTATAGTGGTTAGCCAAATGGGAGTAGTGTTGATCACTAGCTTCAATTCTTCTACATTGGTCACGGTTGTAAGTTTCCAAGGATTCTGCTGCTGCTGCTGCTGTGATTATACCCGCTGACCACATTAATTTACAATTCATCTACAGAAAACAATGCATCTACAATTAGAATACAAATAATCTATAATTCATCTACAAAATATCTACAAACTGGGTATATTGAATTTTAATATCCCAATTCTCATTCGGTAGTTTAATTGGGATTTTCGACACAATTGTAGAAGATTTGTAGAAGTTTTAGTCTTCCCAATCTACAATTTATCTACAATTCTACAATTTATCTACAATTTCTGAAAATTTGTCTTCTTCTTCTTCTTCTTCTTCTTCTTTCAATCTGAAATTCAGTCAAAACCAAGTCTAATCTTTACCAAAACCCCTCAAAATTGAGATATAAACTCCAAATCATATTCCCGATTATTTTCAACAACACCCAATCCAAACAAATAATGATTTTTGAAAACCCAAATTTGAATTCAAAGCTTTCAAGCTTTTTAATGACTATCAATGGTGGAAAATATATGGAAGAACAGATGAAGATGAAGTTGAAGAACAGAAATCTCCTTTCCGTTTCAAAATTACGCAGCTTCCAGATCTCCTTTACGTTTCAAATTTCGAATTTAATTTGGAATAAATCAATCCTAGATTTTGTGGCCGATTTTTCGCGCGCAATAAATGGCAGATTCTGTCTAATAAATGATTGGTATATAAATTGTAGTTAAAGTGTGGACTGGGCGGGTAATATACAAACTATGCACATTTTTGGTAATAAGGTTTCAAATATGGTATAGTTAGGAAAAAATCCCATTAAAAAATAGTTAGTGTTTATAAAGTTATTGAAGTATTATTTTATCGCAACACGAAAAATAGCAGCATAATATACTGGAGAGTGATGCACTGGTGCACCTGTGTATGAACTTCCAGCATATTATGCTGGAATTTCAGCGCACGGAAAGTTCCCGTATAACTTACTGAAGAATGGAGCACTTGTGTATGAATTTCCAGTATATTATGCTGGAATATTTTTGGGATTTTAAATAGTATTTTCGTTCAAATTTATCTTTACATAAAAAGTGTTTAAATTTTAATTATTTTTGAAACTGTAATTATTTTTTAATTACCACTTATAAATTTGGCTGTTTTTGAATTTTCCCTCGTTTCCACTCTGGCTAATTCCTGTTTCTCTTTCAATTTCTTTGTTTAAATTTGTACGTCACTTTTCAAATATTCTCATGTGTTTCAATGTTAAGTTACACATGCTTCATTCTCTCTATCATAGCTTGATTTTTGGTTGAGTATATATTCTTTTTCCTTTGTTAAAACAAAGCAAGAAAACTCTATGGTTAAAAAATGTTCACACGGCAATATCGTTTGACAAGTGACAAACAGAAAAAACATAACGATATGAGTGGCCAGCAGGGGTGAAGCAACACTTTGGCAAGGGCCGTCAATTCACCGCCTTTTATCAAAAGCGTATATATGTAATTTATCAAGTTTTAAATATACATAACATATATTAAACAGTTTTTATCGAGAATTCTTTTTTTATTTCTTTTAAGTTTGAACATTCAAGAAAATTCATGGCTTTGCCATTGATGACCAAACAACCAAGTCTATATTAATTACACTAAGTGTATATAACTTAAAGTCGTTAGAGATTCATACTCTCACTTACAAGGAATGTTTGCGCTTAACATTTTCAATTTCCTTACACTGCCTTGAATGTTAAGGGTGAAATTCAAAAATAACCGGATTTACAAGTGGTAATTGAAAAATAATCACAAGTAATCGAAATTTAGCAACTTTTTATGTAAAAATAAATTTGAACGAAAACCTTGTTCAAAATTCGAAAAATATTCCAGCATAATATACTGGAGTTCCAGCATAATGCACTAGTCCAACATAATATGCTGGAAGTTCATATATATGTGCTCCAATCTCCAGTATATTATGCTGGAACTTTTCGTGTTACAGCAAAATAGTGATTATTTTTCAATAACTTTGCAAATGCTGACTATTTTTCAATTATAAGTCTAAAAACTAGCTAGACCGTGCTATTTACTATGGGTTGATAAACAAAATGGCCTATTTTCCTATGGAGTAATTTTATTCATTTGTATTGATATCTAAAGCAATTTATAAATATTATTTTTTGGTGTACTTCCAAGTTCCTTGCTTGCATCTTTAGAAAAGGATAGCATAAAATGGGATTCCTGGAATATATACATTGTCCAAGTTTAACAGTTCATATGCAGATGAGTTAGAATATGGTATCAGAAGAAAGAAAAAGAAAGGATGCCATTTATCTATACAGATTCTCTTGAGTTATTGTTCAACTTTGAATAATCTTTCAACATCATATTCATTTTTTCATAAATCAAATTGACTATCTGTCTTGGGCTCATTCTCTGCATTGGAATATATGCATGTTCTTTTGTAAATGTGAAACAAGAAAAAAGGGGTTGTGCATTTGTGCTCATTCTATCCAATACTTATCAATGTGAATATACTTTAAAAAGGTGTTTCAGTTTCATTCACAAAATAATATACATATAGTTCTCTATAAACAACATTACTAGCTGTAGGAATCAATGACTATATAGGGTAATAAGGAAAAAATAAAGTATAACAGCCTCCTGCAGAAATGCAGGGTAAGGCTGCGGACAATAGGTCCTTGCGGCCCAGTTCTTCCTCGGACCCTGCATATAACAGGAGCTTAGTGCACCGGATTGCCCTTGAGCTTAGAAGCATATATCTACTAATGAAATTACCAAATACACTAACTATAGCCATTGAAATTGCTCTACTTCCTTGTTGTTCAAGTCTATAACTTTTGGACCATATTCATAGTCATTTGGGCACTTGCTATTCAAATCAATGGTCTCCAAAAATTCAATCTTGGCCAAATTTTCACTTCTTTGATTGTGGTATCTTTTACTAGGTGGTTGTTCAACACAAATATCATCACAATTGTTATTTCTTCTTCTCTTTTTTTCTTTAGTTTCTGGATTCAATGAGAGAGCAATAGAAGTATTCGTGTTTCGCGTATCATTCTGATATTCTTTTCTTCCTGAGCTCCCAGAAGATGTTAAAGAACTTTCAAGTGAACACATGATTTCACCATTCAATTGTTTTCTCCCTGTATCTTTTGAAATCAAACCATCAATTTCTGTTATTGCTGATAATGGAGAAGTTGGACGACAACCATTGTTAACCATTGAAACTAATTGAGAGAGTTCAGCTTTAGCTAGTTCCACTCCAACTGAAGAAGTACCATATCCTGCTAGTGTTTCTTGTGCTTTCTTCAAAACTGATTGTAAATACTTGCCTTGAGCTTCTATCCTCAGTTGTAAATGTCTTTGTACCTAAAGTACATATAAATTTATAAATACACAACAACAACAACAACAACAACAACAACAATGCATTAATCCCAATTAAGTTGGGGTCGGCTATATGAATCCTCACTAAATATGTCCCTCAATTAATCTCATCTCAATCAAATAAAAAGGGCAGCTTGGTGCAGTAAGCTCCCGCTATGTGGGGGGTTCGGGAAAGGATTGGACCGACCACAAGGGTCTACTTTACGCAGCCTTACCCTGTATTTATGCGAGAGGCTATTTCCACGGCTATTTCAATCAAATATTATACAATATAAAAATAAAAATTACAAGATTAAAACTTTGTACATATGTGAGGATTCAGCATAAATTAACTATGTTGATTGTTAGACTATTGAAACCCATCCTCCTTTATTGCTCGGACCGGCAATATGAGCAGATTTCACCGGTGTGAGCTTGCTCACATTTCTGGTTCCAAACCCGTACAAAGGAGGAGGGTTGCAGTAGACAGACACAACTAACATAAAACCAGTTAAATCTATGTTGAATCCTCATACACATAAAATTTGTATAAAATCTTGGAAAATTATGCAACTTAAGCAGAGATTTATATTAAGATAAATTTACCTCAATCTGTTGATGAAGTTTCCTCTGGACCTCCATTTGCATTTGTAAAGCTCTTGCTATTTGCAAACTCCTGACAAAAATTTTAACTAATGAGATGCTGCTATTGCTTGGTTTTCTATGTTACATTATTTGCATTCAATAGGAAATTATCATTACTCGTTCATTTGATTCTGAGCTCCATCACAATTGTCCAAAGATAACTTATCACTCTGAGGCTCTCTGAATTCTGCATTAAAATAAGTCCTCTGATTTAAGCCTCTTGAGATTTCATTTTCCTTTGTATCATCATCAGGTACTATTGCACACAACTCCAACTTACCTTCTTCTTTGTTGTCATCAAAAGATTGATCAGTGGCTTGACTTTTCCCAAGACGATATTTCTGTACAGTAAAAAGATTACTAATCAATCAGTTCAAAAGCCTTTCTATCACCTGACCAATGCGACAATGAGACGACGACTACGACAACAAGCCCAGTGGAGTCCCACAAGTGGGATCTTGAGAGAGAAGTATGTACGCAGACAGTACCCTGTACCCCTACCCTTAAAAGGTAGAGAGGATGTTGTTACCAGTAGACCCTCGGCTCAATGTGGCAGTACTGAGACAATTACCTGCAAATGACTCTTGAGGTGATATAAAGTTAGCCCATGTATGTTCATCACTCTCATCAAAGATTTTGGTGTAGCCTCTGCATTATCAATCAAATAACAACGTTAGAATCAATAACAAGACAGTTACACCTATGTCGAATCCTCCAAAATTATACATTTTTGGATGATCTGATAGGGGTGCAACGACATTTTTGCAGAATTCGAGCAACAGTACTCACTCTCTGGACCTCCTAGTTGAGCGACTGCATCGACGAATCGTTGGTGGAGATCAGGAGTCCATTTTAATCTAGGTTTAGCATCACTTGACAAAACTAAGTTCATATCTTTATTTTGTTGTGCATTTTGAAGAGCCATTTTTGTTGTTGTTGTTTTACTAACTTACTAGGATGACAAGGTACAATATGTGTATGTATATGTAGTGGATTGAAACATAGAAAAGAGGTTGTATTGTGTCACAAAAATGTGGGGAAAACTAGTAGTATATATAATTGGGAAGTAGTTAAGGGTGTCCCATGTTGTTCTCACTCCATATCTGGAAACATATGTTGAGAAAGGAATATATGCCTTATGAGCTGTGGCCCTTCTTTTCTTCCATTTCCCATTTCATATCAAACTTTTTCTTTATTTTATTTTCTTCTATTTCTAAGTAATTTTCTTTCTCTTTCTTCTTTGACTTGAAAGGGAGCCTTGGCGTAACTGGTAAAGTTGCTGCCATGTGACTAGAAAGTCACGGGTTCGAGCCGTGGAAACAGCCTCTTGCAGAAATGCAGGGTAAGGTACGATAGGCCCTTGTGATCCGGCCCTTCACCGGACCCCGCGCATAACGGGAGCTTAGTGCACCGAGCTGTTTTTTTTTTTTTCTTCTTTGACTTGAAAGGGTGTGAGAGAATCTTTGAAACAGCAAAAACAAAGAAAGCAAACCACACTTCAATTTAAGTCTCAAAAGGAGAGAAAAGGAGAAAAAAGTGTTTAATTTGTTTTTACCTTCCTGTTTTTCCTTCTTATATTTCTCTCTCTTTCTGCTTTGATTCCCCTACTGAAAATAGGCAACCCCACCATTATATATAATGGGAACTAACTTTTTGCTAAAAACTTAAGAGGAGCCTTTGATAATATGGATTGCTTTGATTGGTATTTTCTTTTTTGGAGATATTGAAAAATGATTCTTTAAAACAATTATTTTCTTCTTTCTTGTACATAAATAATTTTTTTTTGTTGTATTTCTTTCTTTTTTGGCAGCTTCTTTTTGTTGTTTTTTAGTGATGAAGGAATCAAAGAATCTAGTAATAGATTTTTAGGACAAACTATGCCGTATTTATGTTATCAAGAAGTACTAATTTACTTATAAGTTTTAATAAGAGTGGAGCAAAAACAACCCCTTTTAATAGCACTATTATTCGAATTATGCCATAATCCAAACTCTTAATTTTAGTGACTTTCCTATGTCTTCATCAATCTTTGAATTTTCAGATGTTCTACAAGTATATGCTTGATATGAACTATGCATATGATCTCCACCCAAAAGAGAGAAGAATGAAATCAAACAGTTATTATTATATTAATGTAAAATAGCTATGTTTGATAGATAATAATGAAATGGCATCAAACTTGAAAGAATTATTCAGTGGGACCCTTCCCTTGCATAGAATTTGGAATAACCAAGTTCATATCCCATTTACCTTTATATATACCAAAAAAAAAAAAAAAAAAGGGAACAAGTTCATTTATCCAAGAATATGGAAATGGAATGGTTAAAACTCTTAGCATATATATTAAGGCTGGTATGAGGACGATTACACTAATAAGAATAGATTCTATACTCTATTGTTAGCTGAAGAGCCAAGAAAGGTATATATTTAATTATGATCATTCTTAAGACTTTATGATCACATTTTGTTATGCTAAGGCCAAGAAGTATCCAACCGCATAGGCATATTTACGTTAAAATATCATGGTATAGCCAGTTTTCACACTGGTCAATGAAAAATAGCCAGCGTTTATCAAGTCAATGAAAAATAGCCACTGTTTTACTACAACATGGACCGGTCCAGTATAATATATGGGAGTTCTGGTGCATTTGTGTACGAACTCCAGCATATTATGCTGGACCGGTATACTTTGCTAACTCCTATAAAATTTGCGGGAGACTGGAGCACCAGTGCTCCAAACTCCAGTATATTATACTGGACAATTATACTTGCTGGAACTCCCGTAAAATTTGCGGGAGTTCCAGCATAGTTATCCTGGAACTCCTGTAAAATTTACGGGAGTTCAAGCATACTTATGCTGGAACTCCCGTAAAATTTGCGGGCGTATTTTTCCGGATTTTGAACAGTGTTTTCGCTCAGATTTAAAGTGGCTAAATTTCGATGACTTTTGAAACTTGGCTATTTTTCAACGACCAGTGGTAAATCTGGCTATTTTTGAATTTCTCCCCATATTTACCATATTTTATGACGGAGCACTTCATGGATTTACTCAAGAAATGGGTAAAAAAAAAAAAAAAAATGAAAGATCGGAATATGGGAATACATCTGATACCAATACGGACTAGCTATCTATTTTAATTGTTGTGCTTTGTAAAAATTTAAAAATGCATATCTATACAAAGGTTCAAGTTTCGATCGATATTTGCGGAGTTGATTATCTCTCTCGAAAACAAGATTTGAAGTGATCTATAATTTACTGAGTATATATTCGGTATAACTCACGCATTCGTGTACAAACCAGTTCAAGCAACGGAAACCACTTGCAGAAATATAAGGTAAGACTATGTATAGAAAATTTAATATGGTCCAAACCTTTTCTGAATCTTGCACATAACGAGAGTTTAATGCACCAACCTGCTTTGTCAACGTTCAACTGAAACCAACACTTTCCTATAACAACAACAACATACCCAGTATTATCCCATACTATGGGGTCTAGGGAGGTTAGTATATACGCAGACCTTAATTACCCTTACCTTGTGAGGATAGAGAGGCTGTTTTCAATAGACCCTCGGCTCAGGATAACATAAGCACCACATTAATGAAAATATAGACAAGAAGGGACTGTACCAATAAGTCATATAAAAGCAGAATAAAAACAAAAAGACAGTAAGGTGATTAATAATGAAAGAAAACAACGCTCAGTCATAAAAACCTACATATAAAAGCAGAATAAAAACAAAAAGACAGTAAGGTGATTAATAATGAAAGAAAACAACGCTCAGTCATAAAAACCTACTACCAACAGAAAGTAAGACTATCTGCCAATACTACAAAACCAACACTTTCCTATGCAGGCGTATATCCAGTATTAAGTTTAGCTGAACCTAGCTTTATGCACATGTTGCATAAATATATTCGAAAAACATCACTAAAGTTTCGACGAATATTAAATTTTGAACCACGTAAAATCAATAGTATAGTAAATTCAATATAAAAGTATAAAGGTCGAACCCATCAAATTTAAAAATAAATCCGTCTTTGAGTCTACGTACTTACATGATTGACACCATTCTTCATCCACCCCACCAGCTGCGTAGTATGGGGTAGGTTTCTTTAAACCTCTCTTTTCTTCTTTTTCCCTTTAATCAACACACGAATGTAGAAATTATTAAAAAGTTCCATAATTCTACTATATTAAGATAGAAGATTAGTGTGATAAAAAGGAGGAAAAGAATTGGCTTTCTTAAAAGCTATAACCACATCCAATTGATCTATAAGTAACACAGTATAATCTATGCATAAAGCAAAAGAAAGAAGAAGAAAAAGGAAAAAAGAGAAGGCCAAAATGGCAAACAACAAATCATAAAAAGTCAATAAGATTAGATCAATCTTGGGATTTCTTGGGATGTGGTCAAGACTCTTTAAGAGAGTTCGATCGATTGGAATCGAAATCCAATGATTGAATTTCCAAAGTTTTGCCTTCTCAGTGCACTACATTCACTTGGTCTCCTGCATTTCTAAAGATTTTTCAAAAGACTGAAAAATTAGATTCCAACCTATCATATAATAGCGCGCAACGTTGGCTGAGTTGGCTGGATGAGTGGCTTCTTAGGAGACTTGAGATACATTCCGTTTACCAGCAGTCTCTCGCGTTGGACTTGCCTAGTGTGGTTTAACTTTCCTGTGTGGTTTGCGAGTTATTGCACAGTGAGCAAGTTATTCAGTGTACACCCAAAGAATAACGGCTGCGGATTTTCCTAAGAGTTTTCCAAAAAAAAAAAACTATCATATAATGATACACTAGTAACTATTAAGCTTTTTAGCTTTTCAAGTCTATGTAATAGTTGAACAGAAATTAATACTATACATGTAATAGTTCCTATGTTTCTCCAATTTGATTACATTATCACAAGAAGAACTATTGTTAGCCAAAGTTGCAGCAGTGTGCATATTCATTAAGCATGAAACTAATTTGATTCCAAAGGGCAGAGCTACTTGTTTGATAGGGTTCAATCGAATCTCAATTCGTCAAAAATTATACCGTGCAGATAGGGTAAATAAGTTTTCTTTTGTATATGTTGTTAGTATCGAAATAATCAGGTGTCATGCGAAATTTAGTAAAACAAACCTTAAACGATGATAAATCATACAATAAAAGAGAAATATACCAAAAGAGATACAAACATTTAACTTGGTTCGGTCAATTGGCATACGTGCATATGGGGAGATGAGCAATCCACTATATAAAAAAGAGTGCAAAATATCGAGAGAATAACATCACAAAGAGGCAAACACAAATGTCATGCTAACATTTGTCCCGAAATTCTCCCCCTAAACAAGACTCTCAAACGTCATATGACTACATTGTAGATGCTACCGGGTGAAAAAGGAATAACTCTTTAAGTTATAGAATTCTAAATTTTTCCCTCTAAGAAAATAGAACTAGCCAAATATAAAAGCCGAAAAGGAAAAATCAATTATGATAAATATGTTGTCCTTCCTTCAAGAAATAGGAAAATCAAATACAGCGGCAAAGGTGATTCAAAAATTGCTTTAAGTTGCAGATATAATTCACGTATTAGAAAAGTTTATACTAATTTTGTAAATTTCCTTATTAAAATTCCTACTCTGCCAATGTAAGAAGTTCTTCATCATATTGTGTGTGGTTTAAGTTTGGAAGAATGATTGAATTTTGTAACATTTTATATATACAGCTAAAATGTGTGAAAATCAAGAAAAAGGAGAGAGTAATAGAAGTAGTATCTTTTTTTTTTCTTTCTCTTTAATTCAGCTGCTGTACTTGGAGCTATTTTCTTGCTTTAATATATTCCATTACAAGTAAAGGAGATTCTAGGATGATGCATTAGATCAAAAAGTCACTTAAATTAAAGTATTCTTGAAATTGATCATCAATAATTATTGTGCTAGAGGACCCCATCTTCATAAGAGGAGATCTATCAAAAATAAAAATAAAAATAAATAATAAAAAAAATCCAAAAGCATGGAAAAGAAAGAAGAATATGGCCTCAGGAATCCAAAAAAGTGAAAGGAAAGGAACTAGTCACTATCCTAACAAAGAATAATTCATATCTATCCCCAGTGTTTTACCTTTGTAACATAATTGTTTTCTAAAAATGACACAAGCATTATGTCATTCTTACCTATCTTAATCTAATTTAGATATTTCAAAATATCATCGCACCCGTATCGGTTCCTTAAAAAATACATCATTTTAGGAGAATCTAGCTCACACACGTTATTTTGGAGGATCTGAGCAACATGGATTTTCTCTATTATTAATAGTAGTAAGATTTTCTTTCTTTTTTTTGTAAAAACTTTTTTTTATTTGAATTGTATTGTCTAGACCATATATATAAGCTTGGAAGTTTAAATAATGGATGATAAATTGACAGTAAAATGCACATGCATTATTGGCTGTTACTAAATGAAGTGAAATGAAGCGAATAATTTAGCTCTTTGTATCTTTATTGGCCAAGCCAAAATGTGTTAATCATAGGAACAGACTGGGTCAAGTTTAGCTAAAATTCCTTCTTTCCTCATTAATCATGATAACCAATACGTAGCATGATTAAGATTCCTTGATTCCCATAGTGAAATTGATCTTTGGTGAGACCACTAATTTCAAAGTATAGAACCAACTTTCTGCAAACATTACAATTACTTACTCCCTTCATTTCAATTTATGTGAATCTATTTGATTGAGCACGAAATTTAAAAAACTAAGAAAACTTTAAAACTTGTGGTACAAAATTAGACACATATAATTTGTCTGGCTATAAATCATTGCATGAAGGTAAATTATTTCCAATTATGAGTATTAAATAAAAAAGGGTAGCTCGGTGCACGAAGCATCCTGCGTTCATGCAGAGTCCGAGGAAAGGCGACACCCCAAAGGATATAATGTAGGTAGCCTACCCTGATGCAAGCATCAATGACTGATCCCACGGCTCGAATGTTTGATCTATAAGCCGCACAGAAACAACTTTACCATTGCTCCAAGACTTCCTTCCGTTACAACTTATTAAAATACGAGTGGAATATTTACATCAAAATTTGAAGGTAGAATCATAGAAATTCGAAGGAAGTGTGTATTTTGTTATGTTCAAAAAATGTCAATGTGAACATAGGAAACTATTTCAGGGAATTTATGAGTTGGATATATTATTGCTTATTTTTTACCAAACCAATCAACATCCCACTTCCTTATGTACTGTCTGTTAATATTAGCACATTTATGTGTACAGAGTACAGACCCCACAGTTTCAGCCATGAAGACAAAACAAAATCATGAGAATAATATTCCTTTCATATAATTTTGGCCAAGGATTGCCAGTTTCTGATATCACAGTTTCAGAAATCCCTCAAATGACAGGAATTCATTTTTTGAGATGTTCAAAAGTTGTTTCCTTGTTAGGATTAAATTAAAAGTATATATACTGACAGTAAAAATATCTTTTTACATTATTAGCCTATTTAATACTTGTAATAGCATGTTACTATATTAGTTATAGTATTTAATATCATACTTGTAATTATTCGACAAGTAATCTAATTGTTTAAATATTTTTCACACTACATAAAAGTTATACTCTTAGCGGTCGTTTGGTACGAGGTATAAGAAGGTATAAGGGTGGTATAAAAATTTAATCACCTTAATACTCTGTTTGGTTAGCAAACCAGGTATAAGATATCCGGTGTTAATTTTAACGCTGGGATAACTTATACCTTATAGAAGGTGGGGTAATTAATACCGGTATAACTTATATCTTCTTCTTAGAATTGTCATTCTTAATACAACATACCAAACAATGAATAAACAACAATCCCAGCATAACTTATTCCAATATAGCTTATACCGGCATAACTTGTACGGGTATAAATCGTATTCCAACCAAACGACCCCTTATAATCCTTTTGATGTAGGAGCTTTTGATTGATCAAACACAAATATGTGCATTACATACCCTTCAAAGGGCATGTCTATATGAGATTGGCTTGTATTTTTGGCACAATTCATTTGGATTTGCAAAGTTTTTCTAATGAAAGGAAACTGATGCCTTAATTGTTGAAGTGGAGGACTGCTAGTTTTCTTTTGAAAGGCAGTTGGGAGTCTTTTGGTCATCAATTATTTTTCGAACAAGGGTAAAAAAATGATCATTTACTAATAGAAAAGGGTCATATATATTCCCTGTTATACTTTTGGTCTATTTTTACCTCCAACGTTATAAAACTGGTGCAAAAACACCCTTCTTCCGCTAGGATCCTCCAACATAGACAACGTCTTCCCACGTTGCTTGACATTTCGTTGAGGTGCATGCCACGTGGTATTGCCACTTCACTATCTCAACCTACCCACTTCTTCCACACGTGGTATATACGATCCTTTTATCATAGTAGAAGGATATTTTTGACCCTTATCTGATTATTTTTATTTCCTAAATATCGTTTTTCATGTGATTTTCAATTTTTCATTACAAGAAAGGTAGATCACCTTGTAAAAATCAGATATTTGTCCAAATAATTTCTATTTCTTTGCCTGATAGCTGTCTTCACCGTTCAACTGCTAAAGATGGTTGACTGAGGTGAAAATAGACAAAGTTTTGATGTCATTCAACATGAAATTGGTTGAAATAAAGGACACAGGACAGAATCTTTCTCTCAGAGCCAAAATTTATGATGTGTAGTTTGTCATATATAGTTTAATAATGCCTCCAATTTTTCTTGGAAAGAAGGGCATCTCTAAACAGATTTTATTTAATAGAAAAATGATGATGTGGTGGCCAAATTTCAATCCATTCATTTCTCCCCAAAAATGATACTCCCTCGACCTTTTTATCTGTTGCTTTATCAAAAGTAAAAAAATTCAAATTATTTTTCACTTAGAAATTAAGAAGGCATTAATTAATTTTTTCAATCCACCCTACTATTACAAGAAGCCATATAGTAATTAATCCGGATAATTTAGTCAAATATGCTATTAAATGATTTATTGCCAAAACTTTGTAGTAGAGGATATAAAGGACCAGAGGGAGTAAATGCATAGAAAGCAGAGTAAAAGTTCGTTTGGTTGGGAAAAAGTTTTCCAAGATTACTTATTTTGTAATTAGTTATCTCACCTTCCCATAGGAAATAAAATAACAATATAATCGCGGAATAACTAATCCTAAAATTAGTTATATCGTGATTTTGCCCCAACCAAACGTAGGATAAATTCATCTCAAATTTAATACCGGGATTATTCCTTATCCCTCGTACCCAAAGAGCCCTAATAGTTATCTTTTCCTTGTCTATCTATAAGTTTGAACATTGCGTAGTGCCTTTATAACTATTTTGGAACTCCAAATTGAAGATAAGTCAAGTCATTGGAGAATTCATTAGACATTTTTAAGGCAAGACATTCATTTAAATTTGTACAAACTCTGGGCTGGGACAATAGTAGTGGGTGGAAACTAACTTTCTGTTAAACTTCTTGCTCGTTAAGGGATTAATCAAGTTAAATCGTAAAGTAAGAGTTTGTAATTGAAGTCATGGGAGTTAAATAGATATATTGTCTTCTCACGTGGCGCTAAGAAGCAAGTTTCGACAATCTATTTGATGAAATAGGCTAATTTTTGAGTTGAATAGTGGATTAATGTTTACCAATTTTTGTGGTTTAGTATTGATAATTTCATAGATAGGTTACTTTTTCAATTTTAAAGGGCCGCTCAATGCACAAGATATTCTGTGTTCACGTAGGGTTCGAGGAAGGTTCGCACTCCAATGGGTATGATGTAGACACACCTACCCTAATGTAAGTATTAGTAAATGTTTGTATGGCTCAAATCCGTAACCTATAGGTCAAACAGAATTAACTTTATCGCTGCTCTAAAGTTTTCCTTCTTGGAGCCTTGTTACCGGTCATCCTTAAAAACTTCAATGATGACAAGTTTCATGAGGCATTAATATTTCCATCAAAATCATAAAAAGAAAAAGAAGAATAAAATGATGATGATATATGAGAGCTAGTAATTGCATTATAAGTGGCTGACACATCAGATCCACTTCCTTCACTTAATGCTTATTATCTGTTTTCTTACTTTCCATCTTTGTGGAGTGTTCAGGTGGTTTTACACAATAAGTCTTACACTTTTTTATGCTTTTTGAATTATGTCAAAAATATTCCACCAAATTTGATGCTCTGTCCCTGCTTGTCTTTTTCCTTTTCTTCTTCTCTTTTTTCTGGGAGAAAACAGAAAAAAAAGCTGATTTAATCAAATAATGCATTTTCGTTGGTCTTAAAGATCATAGATGTGACACAGACACGAACTCCAGTTTACACTATTTCTTTCATGTGACACGTAAAGAAACAGTGTTAAATTTGCAAGCGTATCCCAAAAGAAATGCAAATATGTGGAAAAGACAATTATCTCACATGCAAACCTATATCGGCATAATTAAATATCTAACAGGATATGCTAATTGTAGTTATTGTTGATCAACACGAGAAATATATGGTATAGATAATAGTTGGATAAAAGTAATTGGAAATATTATGTTAGTTGTTAGTATTCTAAATCTTGATCGGATATTCTAGTTATCCGATTTAGTTAGCTAGATAGACAAAGAGATGATTGAATATAAAAAAAGTTTAAAGTACAGTTTTTCGAGAAGGATAGTGTGGATAAGATCATATAGTCACTTTCAAAGTAGAGAGAATGAAACTAGAAAGTAAGCTCTCCTCTCAGGCAACTGATATGGCGAGGAAAGCTAAATCTGGAGGAGGAAGGAGTACCGTACAACTAGATACAACTGGAAGCGACCTAAAAAGAGTGCCACAGTCATCGGAAGCAAAGAAATTCCGGAATGTTAATGCAATTCAAGGAATAGCACCGCTAGATTTGGAGAAAACAATGGACGCATCATCGACAATGGCGGAGAACATGCCGATTACGAGATCCTGGGCAGATTTGACGGAAGATGAGGTAAGTGAATCGGAATTACTTGAGAAACACAGCCATGCAAAACTTCTAAAACCGGGGGAAACTGGAGTAAAATTGAAGGAGAAGGGGAATCTAACTGGGAAGAGAGAGGAACAAATGAAAGGGAATGTGAAAATTACGATGGATGATATTAAGGATGAGATAATTTACTGGAAATCGGCTGTTATTTACTGTGTTCTAGGGTCATATCCCCCACAAACAGTAATGGGAGGATACTTTAAACGTGTATGGAGATCGCTGGGAATTGATAAAACGGAAAAGGGTCAAATATATCCCTGTACTATTCAAAATAGTTTAAATTTATCCTCCGTTGCCGTTATACTATGACACTAATATGCCCTTAATTTAGACGGAGGGACACGTGGCAAGCTCACAAACAAATAACCCACCCCCAACTTTAATTACCCGGTTCTCTCTACAAACCCACCCATTAATGTAATCCATACCCGACCCACACTCACTTATTACGTGGCAAGCTCAGACCCCTAAGATTCACCGAGGTTCTCTTGAATCTCCTCCGAGTTGGCTTTTTTTTTTCAAACTCAGTTTCAGTTTCACTTTTCGTGTGATGTACTACAACTGACCCAGCGGCATCCAAGAACTCAGGATCTATAATCCTAAAACTTTTATTTGGATTCTCTCTTAGCCCATAAACGAAAGAGGACTTCTCTTCCATTTGTTGTTGTTCTTCTTCTTGTTTTAAAGAATGGAGTGAGAGAGTTGACTAGCTACGTTCGCCGGACTCTTGTTTTTGCGGCGGAGTTTTTGGTAGAAGTGGGAGAGTCCTCAAATAGGACCTTATCTGACCATCATAGCTTTACCACTTGAGAATTTCCTTGAATACATATTGCATTTATGCTTCTCCATACTCATTGATTGTTGAACAGATCACATATTTGATGAAGAAATAAGCTTTTTTTGAAGATTTTTCAGTTGGATAGATCTATAATTTATTCACTAAGTTTTTGAAGTACTTCTATAGCAGTATCAATTAATCACATGTTTCAAATGATCTTTGATTTTTGCTCTAAATTTCTGATTTTTTTCTGACAATTTCTTCGTTAAGAAAACTTCAAAAATAGTGTCGCCTGCATATCTCCGCCTCACGATTCTTCAATTTCTTTGTCCTGATCTCTAATTTACTTCTGCACAAAAAATTATTGAGTGAGTGGTCGGGTGGTATGAAGAGATGGAGGAGTAGAGTTGGGCTTAATTTATCCCCCCCCCCCCCCCCCCCCCAACCCACAACCTAATTTATTTATATTCAAGTGGAGAAGGAACGGGTATGGGTATGGATTACATTAATAGGTGGGTAATTAAAATTAGGAGTGGGTTGGTGAGCTTGCCACATGTCCCTCCGTCTAAATTAGGGGTATAACGGTAGGGTTATAAGTGAACGAATAGTAAAACGGAGAATAAATTTAAACTGTTTTGAATAGTACAGGGATATATTTGACCCTTCACCGTAAATTCTATTGACAGAAACTGTTCTGCTCTAACAATCTTGATTGATGTTAAAAACATGTTTAAGTCATATCAACTGCATTGTAGGTGGTTTTGTGATGAATATAACTTGAATACTACACGCAATATAATTTACTTGTTAACTTTCTTTTCCAAGAGTTCCACGACATCATTTAGTAACTAATAAGATGGTCTTTTAAGTAGCTCATGTAGCTGCAAAAAAACAAAGAAACTGCCGAAGTATAGCAGGTAATAACATGGAACAGAAACAACATGAAGATCAACAACAAATGACATGGAGAAGATGTGAAATAAAGACATTGGTTCTATGTAAAATCACAGTACTTGACTGCTGTAAAAGAGTATTTGCAGCTTCCAAGCTACACCGTGAAGTCTGCGATGCAACCCTTTTAATTTACTAATGTTCTATC
Source organism: Nicotiana attenuata (assembly GCF_001879085.1). Classification (NCBI taxonomy): domain Eukaryota; kingdom Viridiplantae; phylum Streptophyta; class Magnoliopsida; order Solanales; family Solanaceae; genus Nicotiana; species Nicotiana attenuata. Next base: position 124,010 of record NW_017672338.1, read on the forward strand.
GCATAAATGTCAACAGCACAGTATTCACCAATGCGCTTTATGTCTAAAAACTAAAATATAGGTATATCATGTAAAATGATGCAAACTTTAGTCAACATCAAGATAACCTACCAAGAATTTCATAAGTAAAAACTAGCTTGAGCCCTGTTTGATTAAGCTTCCTATATTTTTGAAGCCTTAAGCGGAGGCACGAATTAAGGTCCCAATTTTGAAGCTCATGGAAAGAATAAGGACCCAAGAGAACAGATAATAGAACCAGCAGGATGCCGTCGAAATTGTCTTCCCAGGAAGAATACTAACTACTGATTCCAGGCTAGCGGCGCAATCAGCATGCTGTGATAAGCCAAAAGATAGGAGAATGTTGTAATTCCCATGCTTGCCCACCAACCCGTCTGTTCCATTGCCACTCATAGTCATGTTCCTTATTTGAATATAACCAGCAGTGACATGGATTGAACTGGATGCTTCTGAGGAAGAATTCATACGGAACGCTGCATCTTTTGAAGGGAACTCTGAAGCAAATGCAGGAGGAGCAGGAATACCGCCCAACATGCAGCTTGCCTGCTTCATAAAAGGATACTTATAATCTGCAGCATCGAAAATAAGTAAAAAGTGTTATCTTGAGAAAAGAATTGTGGTCATTAACTGAAATTCGCATTAAGCAAATCTTCAAGGGCCAAAGAGTAACTTATTCTAAAGTAATTATCAGTACTACGGTCCAAATAGAACCCTTATCACTACCTGATCCAAATTTAGATGGTTCCAATTTCGAGGATGATGCAACATTGGCCTTCTGATCGGCAGGCTCTTCACTGGGTGCAATAGGTTGGTCAGCTACCTCGCCAATATTCTGTCATGAAAGTACTAAGCTAAGCTTCAAGAAGACCAGAACAAAACAATTACATGAGGTGGAGTTAGTAAGTAATGTTACCTTGTCAGCCAGAGATGCTAAGTCAGAAACATGATCATCACCTCCAATCATCATTGGTGGATTGAAACCCATATTCTGGAAGTCGTTGTCTGCATCAAAGAAAGTAAGGTACTCCTCAAGCATGTCAAAACTTGACGTATCAATGGGTCTTGATAGATCACTAGCTTCAAGGAATGCTCCATCATTGAATTGAAGGGTATCAGTTGCAGTTTCAATTGGTTCATTAAGCAAGTAATCCACATCTTCAGAGTTCACATTCTTGCTTGGTTCACTCATGAATTCATGCTTGACTGGATTTACATTCGCATTCTCTTCAATTGCAGGATCAAATGATTCCTGCTCGGGTGGCTGAAGCCATTTTTCTGTATCTTCAAAGGAGTTACTCGTTCCCCCACTGTTGCTGGCATTTTCCTCGCAATAGCGGTTGAAAGGAGGTGGAGCACCATCCACAGGTTTGTCAGTCCCAAGAATCTAGTGCAACAGAAACATGCACCAAAATGAGAAGATACATATAACCTCTATCCAACATAGGCAGCAAGTTTATATAAATATAATTTTGTGTGAAACAGGAAACGAGCTGCTATCCTTGTTTTCTTTTATTTGAATGTATTGATGTGATGACTCAAGATATAGCATCCAAAAGCTTCATCAACTCAGAGTTCTAACCCAACTTCATACAAAACTTTTCCAGTAGAAATCAGAAAACAGATCCTACTAACAGGCTTAAGAGGCGGCAAGGCTAAAGATATTCAGACTAATCACAGAAAGTGTATGCCATTCTTGCAACTTTACTGAACCTACAACCCATTTCACATGCACTAACAATTTAAGAACTACAACACTGAAGACCCATCCAAAAAAAAGGAAGAGCTAGCTACTTCAGCTGAAACTCATCCCTATCATCTCTCCACCTTAGTTGCCACTATTTCGCTTCAGATGAAAGAAGCGCACAAAAGAAGCGAAAGCACTTGTGTAGCTTTTGGAAAGCCCTCTGCTCTTACAGAGCTTATACACAACCCACAACAAGCTAATAAGATAACTCCACAACAGTACTAAGGAAAATTACTTAGCTAGTAGCATTTCCAATCTCCTACTGACCAGTAATATCTTTGCGTACAGGAATTGATTGCTCATAGGCCATAGCTTTAAAAGATGTTAAATCACTAGCACACGGAAATTCACAGAAGTAGGCTCATCAAGCACATAAACAGAAAATGCCCTCAAATTCATTTCACTCGCAAAGTCAAACTCATCAACAGAAAAGGCAGAAAGAAAGTTGAATTGGCATTGATAAATTCCCCATCTAATCATATGTTTTGGTGTAAGACACCATAAGACAGTAATATAAGGTTGATTATCATGTTAATTGATAATAAGAGATCTGCAATTGTTTCTCAGATTAGCATACTACTACGTTACAGCAATCCCTCAAAACCTTGAAGGCAAAAGTACGGATTTGATAATTCGCTTGTCCCAACAAGAAGAACACAAATACCACATTTAAGCTTCAAAACAAAGCCTCTAGAACTTGTCAAATCTAGAATTTAAAGAAATTGCATTCCCAAAATGAAGGCTCTGCTTTGGGTTAGACATGACTCATAGGTGATAGTTGCACGCTAGTCCGTATTTAAAAATATTTTATTCATGAAAAGCAATGTCATTATTAAAACCAGGGATCGCAAAACTGCCCCCAGGGCTTTGCTCAAGTGGTAAAAGCATATCACATGATGTGTGGGTTAGGCGCACGTCACAGGTTCGAACCCGGCCGCAGACAACAGCCTAGTATTTAGGTTGAGAGGGGTAGAGAAGCGGCTCCAGTATCCAAGTTTCGAGGAAAGTTAGACTTGAATGCAACCATGATTTGTCAGGCTTCATGTGTGGGGTTGTGGGTGGGGGGGGGGGGGGAAGCAAAAATGAACCAGATTTTCAGATGCCCAAGGAATTACCCAAAAGAACAAGAAACGAAAAATATACATCATAAATGGATATACCTGCTCAAGATCATGTCCATCTAAATAGATATCATCTCCAAATTCAACTTCGTCAACAGCCTCCTCCTTGGGAACAATTTCTAATTCATCATCCTCCCATTCCTCCTCAACAAAAGGTGCCCCATACTTTTCCCCATTCTTTGGCCCTGCACCACTCTTCTGGAAAATTCTACATAACACGAATGCATCCTTTGCACCAAAAAGCAGAGGAAGAAAATAAGAGAAGGGAAGAAAAAACAATTAAATATAACTAACAAAATAATAATCATCATCTTGCTCAAGAATGTAAGCCAGCTCGCAAAAATCAGGAAGCAGGGGGGGGGGGGGGTTGATGGAGGGAGAAAATTATCTCCTTCTAGCTTCCTGATAGAAAACAGAGTTCACTATTTATCTTCAATCTCCCTCCATTTCCTGCAGCACCAGGTTTAGGAGAGGGGTTGAGAGACACAGGAAGCATTGCATTGAACAAGCACAACCACAAGTTCATATGATCTCACCTGAGCAATTCCAGCTTTATCCAACTCCTCATCAATTAGTTTGTACTCATGCATAACCCAGTTAGTCCTCTGACCTTTTGGAGCCCGACCAATATGATAAACTAGGGTCTTCTTCATCCCGACAACCTTAGACTTATGATGGACAGCCCTGTCCTTTCCTGTTGTCTTCCAGTAGCCTCGTTCCGTCGCCCGATTGGTCTTTGCTCCATTACCATGCTTCTTATCAAGCATGCTAAAAAAGTACCATTCCAGATCTCTTGTTTTCAGCCTTGACATACCTAAGACACCGATAACAGTATGCTAAGCTTACTCGAGAGCTCGTGAATATATAAAGACAAATTCAGTGAAAGCATAATCAGATGTTTTAGTAAATAAATCCACAATGGTTTACAAGGTTGTGATTTATAACTCTGTATAATAAGATTGGAGAACTATGGTCCAACATGCCATGCATACAAAAGAGTGTTGTGAACATATTTTGGAAGGATAAAATGATCTGACATGCTATAAAAATAAAAAGAGAGAAAAGATAAGAATATACTCTAGATACTCGCTAAGAAATTAATAGGTTAATTTTTAACAGACAAACCTAAAATACTTATGTAACTTAGTCCTTTGACTCATAATCAAAGTTCATACTGTACATGTTATACATAAATGATCAACGTAGATGCATAAAGGTAGGTGCTGCTGACAAAAGATAGGCATAGACACCATTGAGCACTCTGAATAGAAATTTGAATCACGAGTTAATCTCCTAACTTTCAATTGAACATAAAAATTTTGAGTAGGAAGCGGAACAAGTCTCAAATCTGGAAAACTAAATGAAACCAAACATATTTTGCTAGGAGGCAAATAAGACGGGTCAGAACTAATTTGGTGATCTTCTGAAGGAACAGCTCCCACACCAGTTCAAAAATGCTTATCATGCGAACTAGCAGTTCTACGTTAGTTGAGGCGTGAAGCTGAGTGAAGAACTATAGGCCTTCAAGCTATAAACAGAAAGTGTAAAGAGAGAAGAGCTACCAAAAATTCTGGGAGATGAAATCTTGTTCATTTAAGTCGGAAATTTACCCCTCAAGAAATCAATCCTCAATCCCAAATTAGTTGAATTTGCCTATATAATTCCTCTACATCCATTCCCTATTCGGTGTCTCGAGAATTTATTACTCCCTCTATCCCATTTTATGTTGTACACTTTCTTCTTTAGTTTGTCCCAAAAAGAATGATCCAGTTATATATTTAGAAGTAATTTAACTTTAAACATTCCATTCTACCCTTATTGATAGGATTTTATAGCCACACAAAGTGTCTATGGCATGTTTTATACCACAAACTTCTTTCTTTCTTTTTAACTCTGTGTCCAGTCAAAAGAATTGGGATTTGTATGGAACACATTTCTTTTTAGGATGTGTCAAGAGGAATGACACCTTTCTATATCTAGGAACAATTTAACTCTAAACTCCTCATTCAACCCATAATGAGATGATTTGTGGCTACACATATATCTATGACACGGTTTATACCACATGTTTCATAAGTCTTTCTTTTTTAAGCCTTCGCGCCCAGTCAAACAATGTCAGATGAAATGGCACGGAGGAAGTATATCAAGTCAAAGGCGGAGCTAGATCATTAGCTACTGGTTAGAACGAACCCAATAACTTTTGCTTATAGTCATATTTGTTTAGAAAATCCATTAAATATGTATAAATATTTAATTGTGAATCCAGTAACTAAGACAAGCTATAAATATGTTGGTAAGTTAAGAACCTATACACACTTCAAATCCTGTCTCTGTATAAAGTTCACATAATGGTCAAATGTACACGGCGAATAAATTCATTAGGTGTGATTTCATAGATCTGTCAATAATCCTAATTCACCAAAAACAAGTAAACACTAAGAATTTGCGGCAAATATTTAGCAAATGAAAACATGAAGGAAAAAAAGAAGGTTCTAGAAAGAAGGAAGGGTTTTTTTACCAGGAAGGTCCCATGGTTCAACTTTGTAGATATCGATCTCTGATATTGCATCAAATCTTAAGGGTTTCCCAATAATCTTTCGCCGGAGATAATACCGCACCAATTCCTCATCCGTCGGGTGAAATCTGAACCCCGGCGCCAACAAATTCTTCGACCGCCTTGATTCCATCAACCGCCGATTAAAAAAAAAGATCAAAATTTGTCAGTAACAAACTGTTCAGTTTATTATATAGTCGAAATGCGTCCAAATTTATATAAGGTTTAAAGAGAGAGGAAATTGAAAAGAATTGAGAAGATGAAGAGATGGCATTGGTTGAGCTGTTGTAATTGGATATTAGAAAAGTTGGTAAAGTATAATTTCTAGGACTTTATAGAATTGGTGCGGGTCACGCTACTGCGACGTATAATACTTAACGCTTTGACACGTTTTGATGGACTACACCAATAAAATATCAATGACACAACCAGCTAATTTTCTTACTTTTTCCATATATAGACAAAATACAGTATATGTGAGAAAAATAAAATATTGATAAAACTAGGTAATTTCTTCTTTTCACTTTGGGCGGAGAATTTTTATAAAATATTCTTAATATGTAAGTCGAAAAGAATGAATGGACTTTCATATCGAGTCAATCCTAGAAAGTCACGTAAAAATATTAAAGATAAGAAGAAAATATTAAGATTAGATTAGCTGGTTGTGTCATTAACTTAGAATTCACATTATCTAGATTTTAGATTTTACCGATGTAAATATACTTAAAGGGTGTCAAATGGGCGGATTGAGCCGGTTTTGGGCGGGTCAAATTGGATTGAGTTAATAAATGGGTGGGTAATTGACCCGTTCAAAAATTACTTGGGTTAAAATGGTTGGATCAAAATGGGCTAAATTTGGGTCATAGCCCAACCTGTACTCTTACCAAACTTTAATTAATATGCGTTGCTTTTTTTATGAATTGTATAAGTGCTAATAAGACTTTTTTTCTTTTGTTACGTTCATATATAACATATCGAACAAAAACATCTAAGATATCAATTTGGGCTAAAAATCAGCCCAACTTTAAATGAGTTGAGATAAGTTTGGTCAAGATGAATTGAGTTCAATTAATGAGTGGGTCAATAACTAACCCAACCTTGGGCGAGTTATTTGGACTTTGGCCAAAATTTACCTAGCTATATTATAATAGAAACCTATTTACCTATTTTCTCTATGTTTTGTAGTTTTTAATAAGTATCTAGATTTTTCTTACAAATTGTATACATTCTCCCTTAAAACTTAAGAAATTTCACACCCCATTGTTAGTGCCTTCAATTAAGGAATTCAATTATATCCTTTCATTTTTTTTCCCTATCCTCTTCTCTCTCCTTCCTTTTTTACATCAAAATCCCTTAATCTATGCCCAGAATCTCCATCTTCTCTCTTCCCATTGAATTTGATATTCAAATTTTCAAATTTTTTGATTTGCTTGGATTGGGTATTCTTACAAATGATTGAAAATATCCTTCGAAATTAATATCTCAATTTCGAGGGAGATTATTTAAGTATAAAGTTGGTTTTAGGTGAAATTTCAGATTGAAATTCGAAAAAGAAGAAGTTGTAGGAAGTGTATGACAATTGTATGATATCTGTATCATAATTGTATTTGAATTATATCTGATACATCAATGTTTAAAAAATAATTGTATCGCAAATGTATTTAACTTGCATCTGGTACATCAATACCCAAAACAATACATGAATACAATACTAATAAATTAATATACAATTATCATATATTTGATACAAACTGTGAAATTGATCTCAAACTCACAACTGCTCGTAACAATATACAATAAATATACAATTATCATACATTTGTAAATACAATTCATCTAACAATTATGATACAAATATAAGTATAATACAATCGCGATGCATTTCTAAAAAATTATGATACAATTATGATCTTCATTTTCTTCAAGTTTCAATCACAACTCTAAACTAAAAATTTAATATAACACCGTATTAAAATTGTATTAGTATTGTATCACGTATCTTTTTGGGCATTGATGTATCATCCAAGTCACATACAATTTTGATACAATTGTGACGCAATTCCGAAACAAATCTGATATAATTAATGTCACGACCCAATTTCTCCTATAGGCCGTGATGGTGCCAAACGTTGCCGCTAGGCAAGCCAATGGTGAATTAACCATGCAGTTGCGCGTTTTAATAAATTTCCAAGTAGTTACACTCCATTTATTAAGAAATTAAGGGGTAGAAAATTTAATAAAGTAAAACGAAGGCTAATTAGTGAGCAAATACAATGAAATAAATATTCCAAAACCATAAAGTCACTAGTATGTGTTCCAAGACCTGGTGTCATAAGTGAATGAGCAACTAGTAGAATATACAAAACTCTAACTACTGTCTGAAATAAAGTAGACAGAAACTAAATGCAAAAGAGAGACTCTCGGTGCTGCAGAACGGGCTCAGGAAGCAGCCCATCACTAGGCCTCGGGGTAACGGGGGTACGCGCCGGTATGACTGCCAGATGCACCTGCCTCAGATCATGCACGATTAGTGCAGAAGTGTAGCGTGAGTACATAAATAACATGTACCTAGTAAGTATCCAGTCTAACCTCGAAGAAGTAGTGACGAGAGGTTGACTTCGACACTTACTACAGGCCAATAATAAAATACAGAAATTCTAATAGGCATGGAGTGCATGAATAACAACATCAATAATAACACAATAACTAACTTCAACAATTTCAGGCCATTGAATAAATTATAACCTCTTAAGTCTAAAAGAAAATCAAGTGTTTTCGGGCTCCAAACATTATCACGCACCATTTACGCCGCAGTCGTATGACCCGATCCAGAATAATATGTACACTGCCGAGGATCGAGTGGTACGAACCATAGATGCATCTATTCTACTACCGAGGCGTTCGGCCCACTCCACAAGAAGAAAGGATATTCTAGGAACAACCAATTTAAAAGCTATTACGAAGTTTATACACAAGGGAGCACAGTTTCCATTAACGGTCAAGTAAACCGCCAAAACTCAAAGTAAATGAAATTCGGTCTTTACGAATTCTTTATCAAGTTTCCGTAAGAATTTAGGCACTTTAATTAACAAGTAGGGTGCAAACATTATAAGTATTTCATGATTTGGGTCCTAAACTAACCAGACATAAGCATAATTAGTAGCTATGCACGGACTTTCGTCACCTCGTGCGTATGTAGCCCCCACAATTAGAAGCAAATAGTAATTTAAATCACATACGGGATAAAATTTCTCTTACAAGGTTAGGCAAGAGACTTACCTCGTCTCAAAGCTCACTTTCGGGTCCACAAATTCATTCTAAAGCCCGAACTCGGTGCCGAACAATCCGAAACTAGTGAAAAGTTATATGAATTAATCATGACAAAATTACACCATATATCACTTGGGCCAGACAGCCCACTCGAAAATAGCCCATATTTTAAGCCTTTACCTGGATTAGCCCATGTTGTATATTTTATGAAATTTACTTTACACCCGGTAGCCCACAACTCAAAATAACCGTTTTAATATTTTAAATTTCAATTTCTTTGTTTCTCTTTCTCTCTCTTACTCACGTTTTTCTCAGACTCTCTTTCTCAGGCTTTTCTCAGACGATAACCGACCTCCATTGTTGGGTTCAACTAATTTTTCGAGCTTTTAATCTTAATTTCAGGTAATTTCCGTTTCATTCTATGCTTTTACCACAGTTTTGGTTTTGAATTTTGTTTTATTTTTAATTTTTTTGCTTTTTCTGATTATGCCTATTTTCTTACAATGTTGCTGTGTTTTTCATTTGATTTTGTGTTCCATCTATCTTCGTTCTAGGATTAAACTTGATGATTTAGTTTGCATGCTCTGTTATTTCGACTTTTAGGGTAGAATTTTTTATTTTTTGATTTTTGTTACAATTTGGGAAAATTGGCCTCTGCTTTGTGTTCATGGCCTTTAGTTTTGGTTAACCTTTGAGTTTTGTTACAGTTTAATTTTTGTGTTTTCCTTCAGTTGTCTTCAATTTTGTTAAAGCTTTGGTTGTTTGGTTTATTGTAGAAAATGCGCTCAAAAGTAGCTGCTTCTAAAAGCAAAATGAAGATTGCTGGAAAAGGAGTTAAGTTAGATTATGCGAAAAGATTGAGGGAGTTGCCCTCAAGCCCTGATTATGAATCTAATGTAAATGTCCAGGCGCCACATTGTGATGATTTTGAGTCTCTTGCTCCTCCTAAAAATTCGCAACAAGAGAGCAGTCGGATGACTCGTTCGCAAACGAGAAATACTCCCACTCCAGTTAAATCATCGAGTGACTTGCCCTCACCACCTTCTTCTGAAGCGAAAACGCATGTCCGGGATCCCGATGATGATGATTTTGAGTCTCCTCCTCCTCCAAAAAAGTTGCAACAAGGGAGCACTCGAGTGACTCGGTCGCAAACAAGTAATACTCCTACTTCGGTTAACATTGTTAGAATACGGAGTAAGAAATGTGGGAGACCTCAAAAATTAAAAGAAAAGTTGAAAGTTGATTTGGTTAACGAAGATGATTTAGGCCGCAATGTTAAACCGAAAAGGAGAAAGATCAAGGATGATGGTGATAGTGGCCTTGATTCCTTATCGAAAGAACAAAGGTTTGCTATTCGCTCCAAATTGAATGAGAGAAAAGCTAAGTTGAAGGTATTCCCTGTGTTGCTAGTAATTTATACATGCTTATACAATTTTATACAAAGTTATACAGCTGTTTATACATCTTTATACAAGTTCTGCTATACTTATTTATATATTTTTATAAAATATTTTAGTATAGTTTTTGTTCCTGATCTATTTCTTGTTATTTTTTCTTATGCAAGGTTGGGGACTTCTATATACAACCAGTTGATTATTTCCACAACAGGATTAGCTCCCACACCGAGACTGAGATTGTGAGCATTTTGAAGCAATATTTGACTGACACACAGCTTCAGATGTTCCGTGCTAGTTGTTTTGGGTACTTCTTGGACCTCCCTCAATTTAAAATTCAAAATCAACTTATTCATTGTATATTATTAAGGGAAGTCGTCCCAGGATGTGAAAGGGAGTTGTGGGTGCAAATTAATGGTTGTTTGTTGCGTTTGGCATTGGAGAGTTTGCTGTTATCACTGGTTTGAAGTGTGTAGACGACGACGCCACTTTCTATGACAAACCAGATGTTAATAGGTTGCTAAAAGAGTATTTTCCAGGAGATGGAAAAAAGGCTATAACTAGGGGGCAGCTTCTTGATCGCTTCAAGAAAAAGGACTGGAAGTCGGACGAAGATGCGTTCAAGATGGCCTTGATGGTGTTTGTCCATCATTTC
>NW_017672338.1:136396-189984 GCF_001879085.1 Nicotiana attenuata
AACAACAACAACAACTACCCAGTAAAATCCCACCAGGTGGGGTCTGGAGAGGGTAATGTGTACGCAGACCTTACCCCTACCCGATAGGGCAGAGAGGCTGTTTCCGATAGACCCACGGCTCAGAAAAATGAAAATAACAAAGAAAACAAGAAAAGACAACTCATTAGTAACTCCAGTTGCAACCGTAATAGTAATGGAAGCATAACAACCAAAAGATGAAAGACATGCAATAACAGTAACCAGTATCTAAGGCCTAGGGCTAAGATAAACAGCAAGTACAGAGTGTATTCAGCCTAAACTGCAAGCTATCTAAGATCAACCCTAATCCAACCCCGCCTCGCCCCCGGAACGAAGTAAGGAAAGTGCTCCTACCCCCTAACCTACAACCTTAATGCTAGACCTCCAGACCTTCCTATCAAGGGCCATGTCCTCGGAAATCCGCAGACGTACCATGTCCTGCCTGATCACCTCCCCCCAATACCTCTTAGGCCTCCCTCTACCTCTTCTCGTACCTACCACTGCCAACCGCTCACACCTCCTTACCGGCGCATCAAGGCTTCTCCTATGCACGTGCCCGAACCATCTGAGCCTTGCTTCCCGCATCTTGTCATCCACAGGGGCCACACCCACCTTCTTCCGAATATCTTCATTCCTAATCTTGTCTATCCTAGTGTGCCCGTACATCCACCTCAACATCCTCATTTCTGCTACCTTCATCCTCTGGATATGGGAGTTCTTAACCGGCCAACACTCTGCTCCATACAACATGGCCGGTCTAACCACAGCTCTATAAAACTTACCTTTGAGTGGCAGTGGCACTTTCTTGTCACACAGAGCTCCAGATGCAAGCCTCCATTTCATCCAGCCCACCCCTATACGGTGAGTGACGTCCTCGTCGATCTCTCCGTCCCCCTGAATCATCGACCCAAGGTACTTGAAGCTATCTTTCTTCGGGATGACCTGTGTCCCAAGACTCACGTCCCTGGCTACTTCCCTCGACTCAGCGCTAAACTTGCACTCCAGGTACTCTGTCTTAGACCTGCTCAACTTGAAACCCTTAGACTCGAGGGTCTGTCTCCAAACCTCCAATCTTTCATTAACACCGGCCCTCGTCTCATCAATTAGAACTATGTCATCAGCAAATAACATACACCATGGCACATCCCCTTGAATATGGTGTGTCAAAGCGTCCATCACCAAGGTGAATAGGAACGGGCTAAGCGCAGAACCTTGGTGTAATCCCATAACAACCGGAAAATGCTCTGAGTCGCCTCCCACAGTCTTAACCTTGGTCTTAGCTCTATCATACATGTCCTTGATTGCTCTTATGTAGGCTACCGGCAGCGCCCTTCACCTCAAGACATCTCCAGAGCACCTCCCTAGGAACCTTGTCGTACGCCTTCTCCAAGTCAATAAACACCATGTGCAGATCCTTCTTCTTATCCCTGTACTGTTCCACCAATCTCCTAATAAGGTGGATAGCTTCCGTAGTGGAGCGACCCGGCATGAACCCAAACTGATTGTCGGAAACAGACGTCGTCTTCCTCACCCTCACCTCCACCACCCTCTCCCAGACTTTCATGGTATGTCTAAGTAACTTGATACCCCTATAGTTGTTACAACACTGGATATCACCTTTGTTCTTGTACAGCGGTACCACTGTACTCGACCTCCACTCATCTGGCATCCTCTTCGTCCTAAAAATTACATTGAACAACCCAGTCAGCCATTCCAATCCTGCTCTACCACACACTTCCAAAACTCCACCGGGATTTCATCTGGCCTGGTCGCTCTACCCCTACTCATCCTACACAAAGCCCCCACGACCTCCTCTACCTTAATGCGCCTGCAATACCTAAAATCCCGAAGACTCTCCGAATGCCCCAAGTCCCCTAGCACTATACTTAGAAACAGTTTTTAAAAGTTTAGCCAAACACTAATTGATGTTCAGAAGTACTTTTCGAATTAATTATCCAAACACAAATTGCTTCTCACCAAAAGTACTTTTGAGAAAGACAAATTACACCATATATCACTTGGGCCAGACAGCCCATTCGAAAATAGCCCATATTTTAAGCCTTCACCTGGATTAGCCCATGTTGTATATTTTATGAAATTTACTTTACACCCGGTAGCCCACAACTCAAAATAACCGTTTTAATATTTTGAATTTCAATTTCTTTGTTTCTCTTTCTCTCTCTTCCTCACGTTTTTCTCAAACTCTCTTTCTCAGGCTTTTCTCAGACGATAACCGACCTCCATTGTAGGATTCAACTAATTTTTCGAGCTTTTAATCTTAATTTCAGGTAATTTCTGTTTCATTATATGCTTTTACCACAGTTTTGGTTTTGAATTTTGTTTTATTTTTAATTTTTTTGCTTTTTCTGATTATGCCTAGTTTCTTACAATGTTGCTGTATTTTTCGTTTGATTTTGTGTTCCATCTATCTTCGTTCTAGGATTAAACTTGATGTTTTAGTTCGCATGCTCTGTTATTTCGACTTTTAGGGTAGAATTTTTTATTTTTGATTTTTGTTACAATTTGGGAAAATTGGCCTCTGCTTTGTGTTCATGGCCTTTAGTTTTGGTTAACCTTTGAGTTTTGTTACAGTTTAATTTTTGTGTTTTCCTTCAGTTGTCTTCAATTTTGTTAAAGCTTCGGTTGTTTGGTTTATTGTAGAAAATGCGCTCAAAAGTAGCTGCTTCTAAAAGCAAAATGAAGATTGCTGGAAAAGGCGTTAAGTTTGATTATGCGAAAAGATTGAGGGAGTTGCCCTCAAGCCCTGATTCTGAATCTAATGTAAATGTCCAGGCGCCACATTGTGATGATTTTGAGTCTCCTGCTCCTCCTAAAAATTCGCAACAAGAGAGCAGTCGGATGACTCGTTCTCAAATGAGAAATACTCCCACTCCAGTTAAATCATCGAGTGACTTGCCCTCACCACCTTCTTCTGAAGCGAAAACGCATGTCCGGGATCCCGATGATGATGATTTTGAGTCTCCTCCTCCTCCAAAAAAGTTGCAACAAGGGAGCACTCGAGTGACTTGGTCGCAAACAAGTACTACTCCTACTCCGGTTAACATTGTTAGAATACTAAGTAAGAAATGTGGGAGACCTCAAAAATTAAAAGAAAAGCCGAAAGTTGATTTGGTTAACGAAGATGATATAGGCTGCAATGTTAAACCAAAAAGGAGAAAGATCAAGGATGATGGTGATAGTGGCCTTGATTCCTTATCGAAAGAACAAAGGTTTGCTATTCGCTCCAAATTGAATGAGAGAAAAGCTCAGTTGAAGGTATTCCCTCTGTTGCTAGTAATTTATACATGCTTATACAATTTTATACAAAGTTATACAGTNTACACCCGAAGTAGCTTTGACGTTTGTTGTTAAGTATCTTTTCACCATAGCCGCATGTGTGATTATTATTGTAACTTCTCACTTTGAATATGTTTGCCTTGAAAACGGCAGAAGATTTGAAACTCCAAGCACAATTTTCATCCATACACATAAGGTGATACCTAGGATTAAAGATCATTCAACTTCTAAATACACTTGTATACAAAAACATAACTACATATATACTAATTTTAATACCTATATACAAATATATACTACTTTATACATATTTATACATATATATAACAGAATATACAATTATTTACATACCTTGTTGCGCTTGATCTCTTCACCTTGAATTGGAACCTTTCACGTACAGCCAAGTTCTTCATCACACTGACAACTGTCTCTTTATCCTTATAAACTTGATCTTCCTCAACAAATTCGTTCAATATATCATCTATTATACCCGTGTTTTCACTAAATTTTGTGTTTTCAATAAATTTGATATCAATAATCTCAGTGCTATCAATTGTTGATACATCTCTAGAATCTGAACTTGTACCAACCAAATAGCTGGAACTTGTAGCAACTACACAACTAGAACTTGTAGGAACCAAACGATTTTCATATATCTCTTTCACTGTTACAAACAAAGGATATTCAATGAAATTCAAGTTTTTCTTCTTTAATTCGATATACACCTTCCCACCTGTATCGTTGTAAATCAGGATCGGTGGCAAACCAACATTTGGGAGAAAGTTAATCTTTATTGTGTTTAACTCACTATCGATCCTAATCTGTTCCGAAATAGCTGCAACTAAATTGTTGTAGGTGAATGTCGACTCGATTATTACACAATCGCTGACGAAATTTATAAACTTGTTTTCTTCCCATTCACCACTATGAATAACGTAAACTGGAAAAATCTCCATCGAACAAAAAATGGAAATCAAAATTGAAGCAAAAACTAAAATTGCGCTGTTTTGCAGCAAACAAATTTTACTTTTCGTGTTTGATTTGTTGTTAATTCGAGATGAAGAAGAAATTCTAGTTTTTTTGGAGCGGCATTCATGGGAAGATCTCGTTTTTGAAGTATTTGGGGAAGAAGATTGGAAAGAATCTGAGAAAATGCAGAAAATCCCGCTTTTTACTCCCAAAAAAACGGAATTAACGCTCCTTTTTCAGATATGGGCCTATAATTTTTGGGCTACTCAATTGTAAATTGAAATATGGGCTATAAAGCTGAAAAGGAGGCAGCCCAATTATTTTAATATGAAATTTTCCCATTAATCATTACATGTTCAAAAGTTCATAATCTAACTATTAGAGTAATTAACCAACCCAAATTGGAAGATTTCTAAAATTCACCCTCGGGCCCACGTGCCCGGATTCCGACATTTTTTGAAGATAAACGTTACCCATAGCCTCACGAACTCAACTATATAGTTTTTACCCAATTTCATAACCATTTTCGTGGTTAAATCCCATTTTTATCAAAACCTAGGTTTTTCAACTAAACCGATAATTTTCACAATTTTTACATGTTAAAATGTACCCATAATCTATGCATTTAACTTACATTGGATATAAATTACTTACCTTCAATAGCTAGGTGAAAACCCCTCTCTAAGAAGCTCCAAAATTGCCCAAGAAGTGGAATAAATGAACCCAAATGGCCTAAGTCCCGTCTTAAATGAACCTCACTGCCCAGCGATTTCCGCTTCTGCGGACAAAGGTCTGCTTCTGCGAAAGACACCCAGCCCAGTCTTGGGCGCTCTTGCGGATGGGCACCGCAGCTGCGAGCCTGCTTCTGCGACTCGCCTATCGAATCTGCGACCCAGGACTGGCCGGCCCTTCTCGCACCTGCGGCCCCTTTATCGCAGAAGCGAGGCCGCTTCTGTGGAAATTCCTCCGCTTCTGCGAGCCACTGACCACTCGCCCAAAACCTTTTTTGCGCCCTAACGCTCGCACCTGCGGCAGGTCCCTCGCAGGTGCGATCGCACCAGAAACCAGCTGCTTCAGCAATTCCCTCAAGTCCAAACTTGATCCGCGCATCGTTCTAATAGCACCCGAGGCCCCGGGGCCTTGTTTGAACATACCAACAAGTTCGTAAACATAATACAGACTTTCTCGAATCCTCAGAACGCGTAAAACAACATTAAAACGAAGAATCACACTCCAAACCAAATAGAATCAACTTATGAACTTCAAGTTCTTCCAATTTCCTCCGAACGCGCCGAATCATACTTAAATACTCGGAATGACACCAAATTTTGCGTACAAGTCTTAAATCACCATACGAAACTATTCTCGGGGTCGAAATCCTAAACGTACCTCGATAACACCAAAACCTACTCCAAACCAAATTTAAAGAACTTTAAAACCTTCAATGTGCAAACTTTCAATATTAAGCATCGAAACGCTTCCGGATCATCCAAAACCTGATCCGAACATATGCCCAAGTCCAAAATCATCATACAAATCTATTGGGATCGTCAAATCCCGGTTCCGAGGTCATTTACTAAAAATGTTGATTCAAGTCAAACTTAGCCCTTTTTAGCCAATATTAAGGAACTAAGTATTCCCATTTCAACCCGACCCCTTCCAAACCCGAAATAACCGTCCCTGCAAGTCATAAAAAAGTAAAAGCACATATGGGGAGTCTTATTTAAGGGAGCGGGGATCTAAAAGCAAAATGACCGGTCGAGTCGTTACATTCTCAACCTCTTAAACAAGCGTTCATCCTCGAACGGGTCTAGAATCGTACCTGGAGTGCCGAATATGTGTGTATATCTGATCCGCATGTCCTTCTCGGTCTCCCAAGTCGCCTCCTCGACTGGTTGACCCCTCCACTGAACTTTTACCGCCGAAATCTTCTTGGACCTTAACTAGCGAACCTGCCTGTCAACAATGGCAACTGGCTCCTCCTCATAACCTAGGCTCTCATCTAACTGAATCGTGTTGTAGTCTAACACATGCGACCTATCGGTATGATACTTTCGAAGCATAGACACGTGGAAGACCGGATAAACTCCCGATAGACTGGGAGCTAAAGCAAGCTCATAAGCAACCTCCACAACTCGTCTCAACACCTCAAATGGACCTATGAACCTTGGGCTCAACTTGCCCTTCTTCCCGAACCTCATGATTCTCTTCATCGGCGAGACTTTCAAGAGAACCTTCTCGCCTACCATAAATGACAAATCACGCACCTTCTGATCCGCGTAACTCTTCTGTCTAGACTGTGCTGTGAGAAGTTGCTCCCGAATTAACTTTACCTTTTCCAAGGCATCTTTCACCAAATCAGTACCATATAACTTAGCCTCGCCGGGCTCAAACCACACGATGGGCGAATGATATCGCCGGCCATATAATGCCTCAAATGGATCCATCTAGATACTGGATTGATAATTATTTTTGTAAAAAAACTCGGCCAAAGGCAAAAATCGATCCCACTGCCCTCCGAAGTCAATCACACATGCTCTAAGAATATCCTCCAGGATCTGAACCGTCCGCTCCGACTGCCCGTCGGTCTGTGGGTGACAGGTTGTACTGGGCTCTACCCGGGTCCACAACTCACTCTGTACTGCCCTCCAAAAATGCAAAGTAAACTGAGGGCCTCTATCCGATATAATGGAAATAGGCACACCGTGCAACCGAACAATCTCCTGAATGTAAATCTGGGCCAATCTCTTTGAAGAATACGTGGTCACAACCAGGATAAAGTGTGCCGACTTGGTCAACCTGCCGACAATGACCCAAACTACATCAAACTTCCTTAAGGTCCGCGGCAACCCAACTACGAAGTCCATAGTAATGCGCTCCCATTTCCACTCAAGTATAGTCATCTGCTGGAGTAGGCCACCTAGCCTCTGGTGCTCATACTTAACCTGCTGGAAATTTAGGCACCTCGCTACATACTCAATTATGTCCTTCTTCATCCGCCGCCACCAATAATGCTGCCTCACATCGCGATACATCTTCGTAGCACCTGGATAAATAGAATACTGAGAACTGTGTGCATCCTCTAGAATCTTCTCCTTCAAGCCATCAACATTAGGAACACATAGGCGACCTTGGAGTCGCAGAACACCATCCTTACCGATAGTAACCTCCTTGGCACCACCTTGTAGTACCGTCTCCCTAAGAACCAACAAGTGCGGATCATCAAAGTGACGAGCCTTGATCTGCTCGAATAATGAAGACTGAGCGACGACGCATGCAAAAACTCGGTTGGGCTCTAAAATATCCAACCTCACAAGTCTGTTAGCAAAGGATTGAATCTCCAAAGCTAATGTCCTCTCCTCTGCTGCAATGAATGCCAAACTACCCATACTCTCTGCCTTTCTTCTCAAGGCATCCACAACTACATTCTCCATGCCCGGATGATAAAGGATGGTAATATCATAATCTTTTAGTAACTCAAGCCACCTACGTGCCTCAAATTGAGATCCCTCTGCTTGAACAAATGCTGCAAGCTGCGATGATCGGTGTAAAATTCATAGGACACCCCATAAAGATAATGCCTCTAGATCTCAAGAGCATAAACTATCGCGGCCAACTCCAAATCGTGCACATGGTAATTCTTCTTGTGGGGCTTCAGCTGGCGCGAAGCATATGCAATAACTCGCCCCTCTTGCATCAATACACAACCCAAACCAATGCGTAAAGCGTCGCAATACACAGTATACATCCCTGAACCGGAAGACAACACTAGAACTGGTGCTGTAGTTAAAGCTGCCTTGAGCTTCTGAAAGCTCGCCTCGCAATCATCGGACCACCGGAATGGAGCACCCTTCTGGAACAACCTAGTCAAAGGTGTTGCAATAGATGAGAATCCCTCCAAAAATCGGCGATAATAACCTGCTAACCCCAAGAAGCTCCTGATCTCAGTCGCTGTGGTAGGACGAGGCCAACTCTGAACTGCCTCGATCTTCCTGGGATCTACCTTAATACCCTTGCCTGATACAACATGCCCCAAGAATGACACCGAATCTAACCAGAACTCACACTTGGAGAACTTAGCATATAGCTTCTGTTCCCGCAAGGTCTGAAGCACCACTCTCAAATGCTGCTCGTGCTCCTCCATGCTATGCGAGTAGATCAAAACGTCATCAATGAAGACTATGACAACAAATCAATATACGGCCTGAACACCCGGTTCATCAAATCCATAAACGCCACCAGGGCGTTAGCCAAGCCAAAGAACATCACTAGAAACTCATAGTGGCCATATCTAGTCCGTAAAGCCGTCTTTGGAACATCCGAATCACGAATCTTCAACTGATGGTACCTCGATCTCAAGTCGATCTTAGAAAATACCATGGCACCCTGCAACTGGTCAAACAAATCATCAGTACGCGACAACGGGCACTTGTTCTTAATGGTAACTTTATTCAACTGGCGGTTATCAATGCACATCCGCATAGTCCTATATTTCTTCTTCACGAACAACACTGGTGCACCCCAAGGCGACACACTCGGTCTGACGAATCCCTTTGCTAGCAACTCCTCAAGTTGTTCCTTCAACTCCTTTAACTCTTTTTGAGCCACGCGGTACGATGGAATAGAGATAGGTTGGGTACCTAGAGCCAAATCAATACAGAAATCGATATCACGATCTGGTGGCATGCCTGGTAGATCAGAAGGAAACACATCGAAGAACTCCCGGACCACGAGCAGTAAATCAATCGTCGGAGTCTCTGCAGCCGTATACCGAACATAAGCTAGATAAGCCAAATAACCATTCTCGACCATTTGTCGAGCCTTCATAAAATAGATAATCCAACTAGGTGCACTGATAAACGAACCCTTCCACTCCAATCTAGGCAACTCTGGCATCGCCAAGGTAACAGTATTGGCATGGCAATCAAGGACGGCGTGATATGGAGACAACCAATTCATGCCCAGGATGACCTCAAAGTCGGTCATATCAAGCAACAGAAGATCCGCTCTAGTCTCATAACCACAGAAAGTCATGATACATGACCGATAGATCCGATCCATAACAATAGAATCATCCACTAGCGTGGACACATATACAGGAGTACCCAAGGACTCCCGGGGGACACACAGAAAATGAGCAAACGGAGATGACACATATGAATATGTAGACCCTGGATCAAATAGTACCGAAGCATCCCTACCGCATACAGAAATAATACCTGTGATCACGGCATATGAGGCCACTACATCTGGTCTGGCTGGAAAAACATAGAACCTAGCTGGAGCACCAACTGACTGGCCTCCACCTGATGGGCCTCCAACTGACGGGCCTCCACCTCTAGGACGGCCCCTACCCACCTGCCCTCCGCTTCTAGGCGGCCGGATGGCTGGTGCGGTAGCTGGCGCGATAATCATAGGCTGAGAACCCTGTTGTACTGCCTTGCCACGAAGCCTGGGGCAGAACCTCCTCACGTTACCAAGATCCCCACACTCAAAACAACCTCTCGAAACGACGGACTACTGACATGAAATCTGACCCTGATAGCCTGAATACCCACTAGAGGAACCTTGAATAGCTGGTGGACGGTAGGAGCTCTCTGGGATGTCACTGAAATAGGGCCGCACTGGAGCACCCCGAGGAGGTGGCGGTGCTGGATATGTAGGCCTGCTAGACTGACCCCTCACGAACTGACCTCTGCCCCCAGACGGAGAACCATTGAACCCTCCAGAATATCGAAATCGCTTGTCCCGCGGCATCTGCTCTCGGCTCCGCTGACGAACACCCTCGATCCTCTGAGCTATCTCCACAACCAGCTTGTAAGAAGTCCCCATCTTAACCTCTCGGGCCATAGTAGCCTGGATACCTGAATGTAAACCCGCAACAAACCTCCGTACTCTCTCTGCATCAGTGGGGAGTATCATAAGTGCATGGCGAGACAACTCAGAGAATCTCGCCTCATAGTCGGTCACCGACATTTGACCCTGCTGGAGCTGCTCAAACTGAAACCGCAACTCTTCCCTCTGAGAGTGTGGAATATATCTATCCAGAAAGATACGTGTGAACTGGTCCCAAGTCATGGGAGGAGAACTTGCTGTTCTGCCAAGAAGATAGGACTGCCACCATCTACGGACCCTGCCCTCCAGCTAAAAGGTGGTAAAGTCCACTCCGTGGGACTCCAATATCCTCATGTTGTACAGTCTGTCCCTGCACTGATCAATAAAGTCATAGGGATCCTCATGTCACTTACCTCCAAAGACAGGAGGGTGTAGCCTGGTCCATCTATCCAAGAGCTTCTACGGCTCACCTGCCGTAGCTGGTTTGGGCTCAGGTATAGCTGCTGCAACTGGCTTGGGATCTGTCTATGGGTAGTGCGCCCGGGGTTTGATATACGGTAGCTGCATGCCCTGGAGCCTGAGCGATAGGGGTCTGTGCTCTCCCTCCCGCTTGAGATGTGGTTGGGTCTGCTAGAAATAAACCATCCCAAGTCATAGAACCCATGAACCGCAGCATACGACCCATGACCTCCTAGAATCCTGGCGCGGGCATAAAATCCACTAGGGCTGGCCCCGCTGCAAGCACCTCACCCTGCTCTTCAATGACATGATCCTCCACTAGATCCACTGGTGGTACAACTGAAGCAACTCTAGGACGCCCTTGTCCTCTGCCTCAGGCCAGAGCCCACCCTCGGCCTCTGCCTCGGTCTCTAGCAACAGGGGGAGCAGCTCCACTATGGTCGGGAACATCCACCGTGCACGTTCTCACCATTTGTGAGAGAATAAGAGAAAGATACTTAGTACAACATCAACTGCACGATAGGAGATGAAGAAAGAGTAGTTTCCTAACACCCTATAGCCTCTCTAAGATAAGTACGCACGTCTCCGCACAGATCCGCAAGACTCTATTAGGCCTGCTCATAACTTGTGAGACCTACGTGAACCTAGTGCTCTGATACCATGTTGTCACGATCCAATTTCTCCTATAAGCCGTGATGGCGCCCAACGTTGCCGCTAGGCAAGTCAACGGTAAATTAACCATGCAGTTGCTCTTTTTAATAAATTTCCAAGTAGTTACATTCCATTTATTAAGAAATTAAGGGGTAGAAAATTTAATAAAGTAAAACGAAGGCTAATGAGTAAGCAAATACAGGGAAATAAATATTCCAAAGTCATAAAGTCTACTAGTATGTTTTTCAAGACCTGGTGTCACAAGTGTATGAGCAACTAGTAGAATATACAAAACTCTAACTACTGTCTGAAATAAAGTAGACAGAAACTAAATGCAAAAGAGAGACTCTGGGTGCTGCAGAATGGGCTCGCAATAGCTTTTACCCGATTTTGGGTCGGGATCGAATCTACAGAGAGCTAGGATTGGAGTCGAGTATCTATCTAGCTTAGGATTGCGTGTGTGCTCTTAATTGGTTTTCTATTCATTTTTGGATTTTCTTAATAATCGATTTTTATCAAACTACTAATTGAAAATGCAACTAGATTATGCAAAGAGATAATTGCTAAGAGTTGTATCTAATGGATTAAGGGGCACTAGGGTAGTGACTTTTACCTAGGTGGCTAATTGACGGGTAATTGCATCTAAGGCACGATTGACATGATTGGGAAAATATGTTATAACCGTTGCTCAATACTACCCACTCTACACCTCTCGGTCGAAAGAGTGGTTTTGCCCAATTGACTCTCTCGAGACCAACTAGGTATGCATATTTGCTCGAGCAACTAGGGTTCAAGTCGGGTAATTACTCTCTCGAGGTTTAACCCTTTAATTGGGACTATCAAATCTCTTGAGTCCATCCCAATTCCTTGTTGAGTCAATTTTGGAGACTTAGGCTCTCTTTCTCAAGAAGAACCCAAGTCAACTTAGCACAAACTAGTGTTTGCAACCACTAATTCATAAATTAAACCATAAAATTGACCCAAATAACAAACACCCATAATCAATCTAACCTTAAATTACAACACCCATCAATTACCCATATTAGGGTTGAGCCACAACCCTAGCTAATGGGTTTAGCTACTCATGCTTGAACAAGAAAATAGAGAAATAGATGAAGAAGAAGACATATTAATTAAACACTAAAGTTGAACACAAGAATCTATTGTTAAAACTAAGCTAAGATGCCAAAATGGCTACAGATGATGTTCTCATGAGCGCAGCTGCTAAAATAAAATAACTGATTTCCCTAAAAATGGGAAAAGGTTCTATTTATACTAAGCTGGAAAAATTGGACAAAAATGCCCCTGCGGGGTCAGTGCGGGCCGCATAAAATGGACTGCGGCCGCACTAGGCTCTTGGTCTTGAAGTCTTGGCTCTCTGAACTCAGGATCCGCGGACCGCGCAGAATGGACCACGGCCGCGGAGGTCTCCAATGCGGTTCGCACAATAATGACCGCGGACCGCGATGACTTGAACCTGGGCATATTTCATCTCTCTGAACTTCTTTTCCGTGGACCGCACATAAAGGTAGTGCGGCCGCGGAGCCTTCACCACGGACCGCATATAATGGAGTGCGGCTGATTGCTTGAAGCCTTAATTTCTGACTCTCTGAATCTCTCTAGTGCGGACCGCACAAAGAGTAGTGCGGCCGCACTAGGCCTGTTCTCCTGAGTTTTGTCTTGTCTTAGGTACTTGAGCAGGTTTCACTCCTTTTGAGCCGATGTTTGACATTTCGTCACTTTGTCGATCAAACCTGCAATCAAGCACAACTTATGAGCCTTTTGGGACTATTTTCTAAGAATTTATAATAAAAGCATAAGCAAGAAGGAGCATGAAATGCGTCAAAATCCCTAGTTATCAACTCCCCCAAACTTAAGCTTTTGCTTGTCCTCAAGCAAACAAATTAAGATCCACCCCTTAAGGGAAAATCCAAGAATTTTCAGCTATCCTAATGTAACCTCAACTAGCATCAATTGGGACTAACAATTACCCTCAATACGAATGCATCATTAACAACATTTAACCTTTGAAAAACCATGGATCAATTGTGACACAAGAGCATCAAGAGTTGACTCAACACATCAACGAACTCTTTCAATTACTTTAGTCATTGTGGAACCCAAACTCACACATCTTCACTCTCCCTAAGAAAACCTCACCTTTTTAGAGTATTGACACACAAATCGAGGTTAATGGGAATTCACTCATCTCTCTCAAGAAAATGTCACAAGTCCGGCTCCAGGTACCATATGCTTGCCCCTTATGTAAGTATCCACTTCATTCAACTCAAGATCATATAGGGATTTTGTGAAGTCATTGTGAAGGCTTTTGGTTCAGGGTAGAAAATGTTTTAGTCTAAGTGGATTCCATCTTCTCTTAAGCACTTCTTTTGATTCATTTGGCACAATTCACTTGACTCTTTGAGTCATTTCACCTCTTTCCAAGGGGTTAGAGAGACCCATTGTCACTCTTTCTTATGCATTTCAATTCTTTTCTCCTTTTTCAACTTCCCACACCTTTCTTTCTTTTACTTTTCTTGAATCCCTTTTTATTCTTTCTCACATTGAGCATTCTTTTTGTCTTTTTTTGCTTTTCTTTCTTTTTCATTGCCTTTCCTTTTTCTTCATTTTTGTGCCTTATACCACTTTGTTGTCATCCTCGTCTCTCCCCCCAAACTTATACTTTTGCCATGTGCTCAAGGAAAGATCGGGTGCCAAGAGAGGGTATCTTTTAGAACGGGTATAGGCTTGTAGCATGATTCTTGAAAGAACAAGGTCTAAGGCTCAAAAGGGTTAACTAGGGATCATATCATTGGTAGGCTATGGAATTTGTTCAACTATCATTTGGATCAAGGAGAGCCTATAATCACTTTTCAAGTCAAATTTCACTTAAGATTTCGCCTCAACAAACATTCAGGGCAAGTTCTAGACCAATGGCTCGGGACTTGGACTCGCAATTCGATTTCTCACCACACAAGCTAAGGGATTGCTAAAGACATCGAGTCGGGGCCCACAACGACCATAGATACAATTTGAGCACACAATGGTCCGAAAAACCATTTGATGATTGTCGGTCAACACAAGAGTCTCAGGGCCACGACTTTCACCATCCTAAACACAACAATTTGTCTTTGACCATGGGATCAAAGGCAAATGTTCTAGGCCCAAGTGAAGCTTTGCTTGAGGTACCTTTAACTACAAACTACCAAAAACAAAAAACAAAAACGGACTCAAACCCTTAAGAAGGTTGTCACGCCATCTATCACTGGGAAGAGCTACCCGATTCACACAAAACTCCACCTTTGGAAAGAACCGTGGCATTAAGAAAACCAAAGGCTTATTAAAACGTCCAAAACAAAACAAAAGGCTACGAGCCTATATAAGAAGCTAAAAATGAAAAAATTTTGCGAAAATAGAAAATAGAATGAATATGTACAATAGGGGATTTGAATATACAACGGGGAATGAATATATACAATGATGTAACTTTATATATAGACCAAATGAAAGATAAAAAGTGCGATAAAAGTAACTAAATGTAAAATTATATACAGACCAAATGAAAAGCAAGAAAGTATAAAATGAATCAGTATATATACAGTCATCCAACAAAAATATAGGGCGCACCCCCTCAAATAAAAGCTGGCATTGTCCCCAATGCCAACTAAACCAAATAAGCACCAAAAATAATAAAGAAAGGATATGAAGACTCCCTAAGCCTCGTCTGTCTGCATAGGATCATGAGTAGTTCCTGGGTCCTCTGTGTGCTCGAGAACCTCAGACTGGTTCCCGGTATCTTGCTGCTCAGCAGCTGGGACCTGGGCATGGACCTGGACGGGCTGTGGATCTGGTACATCCTGTGGCTGACTGGAGGAAGCCTCTGGTTGGTCCGCCAACTGGATGATGGAATCATCTACTCTCGGGATCTTCCTCCTCTTCTTTGGAGGCCTCTGTGCCTGCTCTGGCTGTGTATCTGCTGCTGGCACTGCTGCTGGAGCTGGGTCCTCAAACAATAAGTCTAAAGGCAGCTGGTCTGCCTTCAGTCTATCTACATCCGCCCTCAG
This sequence comes from Nicotiana attenuata, assembly GCF_001879085.1. NCBI lineage: Eukaryota > Viridiplantae > Streptophyta > Magnoliopsida > Solanales > Solanaceae > Nicotiana > Nicotiana attenuata. Next base: position 151,690 of record NW_017672338.1, read on the forward strand.
CTCCTTCACGGACTCCCTGGAGGCCCGTGTCTTGCGCAACTTCTTGTGCTCCTTGGCAAGCTCCTTTAGAGCCTTGCCATGTGAATCCACTGCCTTTGCCATATCAGCCTGGGTACTGAGAATCTTCTCCTGGTTTTCTAGTATCTTCTTCAATGCATCCTCAATGGACTGTGGGACCTGTGCTGGCTGAGGAGCTGACTGAGCTGCAATGGTGGAGGTCAAGGTAGACAACTTGGACGAAGCAGTATACATCCAGTTGTTTAGACTCTGAAGCGTCTGGCTCAGCCGGTGGGCAGTGATAGGATGGGCCCGGGAAGATGGAATCTCCGGGCCAGCTGAGGTAGAAGGACCTGGAGGAATGTCAGCTGAAGTGGAAGGTCTGGGAGGCATATCTGCAGTAGTGGAGGCAGGCTCAGAGGGGGCCTCTACCACAACTGGCTCTTCAGACTGGCCAGTTGGGGCAGAAGCAGGGGCTTTGTAGTTCTTGTCCTTGGGGTTGTCTGGCCCCTTCAAACTATACCATGAGAATGGAGCCGTAGCCTTGACCTTGATATCAAACGGCCTCTTCTCTACCTTCAAATCTCTGAAGTACATGGTCAGGGTGTTGGGGAAAGGGTAGTTCCGGTCGGTCTCGGAGCCCATAAGAGAAATGATGCGGGACATCACATTCCCCACATTGATGGGGTACCTTGCCATGATGGAAGCAACTAGGACAGCCCGATGGAGAGGTAGAGTCTGATCATGGGAAGTGGGGTCTAATCTGCTGCATACAAACGTCTCCCAACCCCTCGCCTCAAAGTTGAGGGTCCTCCGAAGTATCTTGACCCCAGCGGTCAACCAGTCAGGAACTGTCCCCGGGATTGCCAGGAACTGAGCTAACCATGGGCGGACCTCCTCGCCCATCTCCAGCTTTTCCATGTAGAGGGACTCATCAACATCAGTGAACCCCAAATAATTATTTAGAGACTTCCCGTCGAATAGCACCTTTTTGTTTCGAACCTTGGTCACTTTGGAACCCTTGACGATGTGGGCCACATTATAGTCAAATTCTTTGACCAAGTGTTCATTTGCCTCCACGCAGTCATCTAGGAAGTGCTCCCACCCCACTCTCGTTCTGAACTCTCTCTGCACATTTGGGTTGTGGGGTAGAAGGTCTCTATCTATGAAGCTCCTTTCTAAAATCAATTTTCTTACCGGCCACCACTCCTTGAATTTGTGGTATGCCACCTGGCTCAGGAATCTGTCTTCCAACACTTCGGGTTTTCTAGTACGGGCAACCCCCCAACCCGAGGCTCACCACCCTCCGGTACCTCCTCATCTCCCTCATCATCTCCCTCATCTCTGCCTGCACTCTCCCCGGATAATGAAGCTGTGGGGGAGGTGGAGTCGTTCCTACTACCGGCTGTTGAGCCCTCAGATGAATCAGAAACGACATTAACTGGCTTTCAGATAGTGGGTGATGGTGGAGGAGAATCATCAGTCAATATGAAACTCGTGGCGATATGAGTTGGCACCGAGTCTGAGGAGATGTCTTAGGATGGCACATACTCAATCCCCGATTGATCACAGGCTCTGTCAGCTGCCTTAATTGCTTTTCTCATCTTCTTTATATTTTGACGAGCCTGGGGAGTGAGTTTAACCAATCTCTGCTTCCCTCCATGGAAGGAATCACCTCTCCCGGGTTGTTTTGAGCAGTTAACTCGTAGTTTAACCATTATCTGCAAACACAGCATCTAACTTTGTTAGTATCAATAGAAGCATTGAAACATATGTCTAGAATGAATTGCAGAACAGAAGCAGACAGTTGCAGACACAGTTGCAGAACATGGCCTGTGCGGACCGCACAAAATGGAAGTGCGGCCGCACTGAGGCCACCGCGGACCACACAAAAATGACCGCGGTCCGCACAGGTCTAAGGTCCGAATAATAAGCTCTCTGAATCTCACCACCGCGGCCCGCACAAAATGGTATCGCAGCCACGATGGGCCAGTGCGGACCGCACAAAATATAGTGCGGCCGCACTGGGCTTAAGGTCAGAAAATCATCACCGCGGACCGCACAAACACGACCGCGGTCCGCGGAGGGTGCCCAGATATGGTACTGAGTTAGGGTTCTTGGGTTTTGCATTTTAGTTCAAGTTTTCACCTAGATATTGTCCCTACTCAATTACCAAGTTAATTATGCTCACCAAGCACACAAAATTTAGCATTTAAACTAAACTAACCTAAAAATTGAAGAAATACGGGAATGAAGAAGGATTACAATCTACATGAAATGAAACTAAAATGAAATTAAACAATTAGACTAAAAGGAGTTAGGTGAACTATTACCAGAATTTGAGCACGAAAGAATCAACACAAAGCAACGATTAATCACGAGCAAGGAAGAAGGATGAACAGTACTTAGTCTCTTATGAGTTTAAAATTGGTGAAAAGTGTAAACAGGGGTCCCTGAGGTCTATTTATAGACAACCGCTGCCATCCTCACCTACCAGCGCGGCCGCACAAAATGGACCGCGGTCCGCGCTGGGTTTGTTTAAAAGAAGTTTGAGAAGGCTATCTCTGCGGTCGCACAAAACAGACCACGGCCGCAGAGGTCCACCGCGGTCCGCACAATATGTAATGCGGCCGAGGTGGCAAACTTCAAAGAGGTCTAATCTTACCCATACCAGTGCGGTCCGCACAGAATGTACTGCAGCCACACTGGAAACTTCAGAGACCTATGAATTTCTTCCATATTTCCTTACACTGCATCAACATAACCCTGCAACATCTCACAAACAATAAGCACAAAAATCATTCCTACACTATAAAGAAAATCAAAGAAAACAAGAAGAAAAAGACATGGGTTGCCTCCCAAGAAGCGCCTGATTTAACGTCGCGGCACGACGTATGTTACCCTTTAATCATTTGGAATGAATAGCAGCCACCACATGGCTGTCTCAAACTCCCCAAGATCATATCAAGCATTTGATTGAGGAATGGTAATGGAAAATGATCCTTGTGGCTCACTTTATACAGCTTCCGGTATCCATGCAAACCCTCCTCCTGGTAATGGTCCGAGTGGGACTAAGTTCATTGTTGACATTTGCCACCACAGTCCTTCCACCCTTCTTCGGCACACATTGCATCGGAGAAGTCCATGAACTATCGGAGATTGGATACACCATGCCTGCATCTGGCCACTTGATCACTTCTTTCTTCACCAGTTCTTGTATTGTTTCATTGAGCCTCCTTTGATGTTCTAGGGAGGGCTTTGCATCATCCTCCAGAATAATCTTGTGCATGCACAACGCGGGGCTGAGGTATGAAGGTAGTGGCTCCAATTCCAACACTAGTTGCTCCTCAATTGATGGTTTGGTTGGTGGAGTTTGCTGATTTTCAAGATCCAAAGATGATTTCCTTGGCTCATAGGAATAAGAGCCCATCCCATGTAATGCATTGACACACTCCACTCTGCTTGCATCATTATTGACATCAAGATTTAATAACACGGCCTCAAGGGGATCCTCCACGTTAATCATGGCACTTGTGTCATCCACTATCACAGTTGTGACAATGTCCACAAATCAGCACACCTTGGTGCTATTGGGTTGCTTCATGGATTTGCAAACATGGAAAATGACCTTCTCATCCCCCACTCGGAAAGTTAGTTCACCCGCTTCAACATCAACCAATGCCTTCCCCGTTGCAAGGAAAGGTCTCCCTAGAATAATTGGGACCTTATAGTCCACCTCACAATCCAAAATCACAAAGTCCGCCGGCAGGATAAATTTGTCCACCCGGACAAGCACATCATCAACTATACCCAAAGGACGCTTCATTGATCTATCCGCCATCTGTAATCTCATGGAAGTTAGCCTTGGTGGCCCAATACCTAGAGTCTTGAAAACTGAGAAGGGCATTAAATTGATGCTTGCCCCAAGATCACATAAAGCTTTGGCAAAGTCTGCACTACCAATAGTGCAGGGGATAGTGAAAGCACCGGGATCCTCTAATTTCGGGGCCATTGAATGTACTATGGCACTAACTTGGTGGGTCATCTTGATAGTTTCGTAGTCCATTGATCTTTTCTTTGTAACCAAATCTTTCATGAATTTAGCATAACCAGGCATTTGCTCCAAAGCCTCCACCAAAGGCACGTTGATGGATAAGCTCTTCATCATGTCAATGAACTTTTTGAATTGATTCTCACTTTTCTGCTTGGCTAACCGTTGAGGATAAGGCGGAGGTGGTCTAGGCAAAGGTGCCTTGGCTTTGGGCACCACCGGCTCGGGCATGTCAATCACGTGTTCCCTAGACGGGTTCACGGCATCTTGAGTTTCCACCTCGGCCTCATCAATGTCAATCCTCACATCATTGTTCACCTCATTCTCAACCACATCTTCAACTATCACAGGTACATCATTTTCTCGCAACTCAACATCATCATCCACAACTTGCTTATCTTTCGAGGCATGCACATCACCGCCTCTCCCACTTCTTGTTGTAACCGCCATCACATGATTGTTCCCACCTTTAGGGTTCACTACCGTATCACTTGGTAGAGCACCCTTTGGGCGAGTATTCAACGATTGAGAGATTTGGCCTAATTGCACCTCCAAATTCCGAATAGAGGTATTGTGGGAAGCCAATTGAGCATCGGAATCTTGGTTCTTCTTCATCATTTGTTCGAACATCATTTCTATTCTTCCCATATCATTACCCGAAGAACTAGATCCTTGAGAAGGGAACGGGGGTGGATTGTTCGGTTGTTGGTACATTGGGGGCCTTTGAAAGCCTTGCCCCCGATTGCCTTGGTTTCCATTGTTGTTCCAATTGCCTTGACCATTGTTGTTCCAATTGTTGTTATTACCATTCCAATGCCCTTGGTTGCCTTGATTGTTGTTCCCCCAATTACCGCCTTGGTTGTTGTTGTTCCAATTACCACCACCTTGTTGTTGATTGCCCCAATTACCTTGGGGTCGCCATTGTTGGTTTGAAGAGTTGCCTCTATTGCCTTGATAGTTGTTAACATATTGTACCTCTTCATTTTGCTCATCATAGCCATCATTTTGAAACCCATCACACTCATCATCAAATTGCTCGGAATTCCCTTGGTTTTGTTGCCTTCTTTGCCTTCTCTTGTTGGTAAGCATATTAACACCTTCCATAGCATTCACTTGGCGAGGGTTTTGGACTTGTTGCAACTGTGCCTTAGCCAATTGGTTCATAGTAGTTGTCAACTCCGCTATAGCTTGTCCATGGTCATGTAACTCCTTATGCAAATGAATAACCGTAGGGTCACCTTGAGGAACATTGGCCCTACTTTGCCATGCGGAGGATGTATCCGCCATCTCATCAAGAATCTCACAAGCTTCGTCATAAGTCAACTTCATGAAATTACCCCCAGCCAATTGATTGACTATGCATTGATTTGTAGTATTGATGCCCCGATAGAAGGTTTGTTGAATCATCGCCTCCGTCATATCATTGTTTGGGCATTCTTTCACCATTGTTCTAAACCGCTCCCAAATCTCATGCAAAGGTTCCGTGGGTTCTTGCTTGAAGGCCAATATCTCATCTCCAAGTGCCGCCATGTGCCCGGGTGAGAAAAATTTAGCAATAAACTTATCCGCCAACTCATCCCAAGTTGTGATGGAATGGTTGGGGAGTCTCTCTAGCCAATCCAATGCTTTCCCCCGAAGTTAGAAGGGGAAAAGCCTCAACCTAAGAGCATCCCGGACACATTCGTCTGCTTGCTACCCCAACATGTATCCACGAACCCTTTTAGATGTTTGTAGGCATTTTGATCCGCAGCGCCCGTAAAATACCCACGCTGCTCAAGTAAAGTCAACATCACATTGGTTATCTGAAAATTGCCCGCCCGGATTCTGGGAGGGACAATAGCACTTGCATAGCCTTGGTTCGGTAGCACCCGAGGAACCGCTCTTGGAGGTGGCGGAGGAGGGTCTGGAACGTTGTCATTAGCATTGGCCTGGCGGCCTCGTCGTGGTCCGGGAGGTACAAGAGGCACCTCATCGTCTCCAATATCCTCAACCTCCTCCCCCGCAAGCACATTTCCAAGAGGGTCATTTGCATTTAAAGCCATTTTGGTACCTGTAGTATTGACACACACAAATTAGTAACAAAGAAGGAAAGAAGAACAACACACAAAACTAACTAAATAGATAGCCAAAACCGTTAGCTCCCCGGCAACGGCGCCAAAAAGTGATCGCTGCCAACTCCGCACTACTAAAAAGTAGCAAGAGAGGGTCGCAATAGCTTTTACCCGATTTTGGGTCGGGATCGAATCCACAGAGAGCTAGGATTGGAATCGAGTATCTATCTAGTTTAGGATTGCGTATGTGTTCTTAATTGGTCTTCTATTCATTTTTGGTTTTTCTTTATATTCTACTATGATCAAACTACAAATTATAATTGCAACTAAATTAGACTAAGAGTAAATTGCTACAAGTTGTATCTAATGGTTTAAAAGGCACTAGGGTAGTGACTTTCACCTAGGTGGCTAATTGACGGGTAATTGCATCTAAGGCACGATTGACATGATTGGGGAAATATGTTATAACCGTTGCTCAATACTACCCACTCTACACCTCTCGGTCGAAAGAGTGGTTTTGCCCAATTGACTCTCTCGAGACCAACTAGGTATGCATATTTGCTCGAGCAACTAGGGTTCAAGTCGGGTAATTACTCTCTCGAGGTTTAACCCTTTAATTGGGACTATCAAATCTCTTGAGTCCATCCCAATTCCTTGTTGAGTCAATTTTGGAGACTTAGGCTCTCTTTCTCAAGAAGAACCTAAGTCAACTTAGCACAAACTAGTGTTTGCAACCACTAATTCATAAATTAAACCATAAAATTGACCCAAATAACAAACACCCATAATCAATCTAACCTTAAATTACAACACCCATCAATTACCCACACTAGGGTTGAGCCACAACCCTAGCTAATGGGTTTAGCTACTCATGCTTGAACAAGAAAATAGAGAAATAGATGAAGAAGAAGACATATTAATTAAACACTAAAGTTAAACACAAGAATCTATTGTTAAAACTAAGCTAAGATGCCAAAATGGCTACAGATGATGTTCTCACGAGCGCAACTGCTAAAATAAAATAACTGATTGCCCTAAAAATGGAAAAGGTTGTATTTATACTAAGCTGGAAAAACTGGAAAAAAATGCCCCTGCGGGGTCAGTGCGGGCCGCACAAAATGGATTGCGGCCGCACTAGGCTCTTGGTCTTGAAGTCTTGGCTCTCTGAACTCAGGCTCCGCGGACCGTGCAGAATGGACCGCGGCCGCGGAGGTCTCCAATGCGGTCCGCACAATAATGACCGCGGACCGCGATGACTTGAACCTGGGCATATTTCATCTCTCTGAACTTCTCTTCCGCGGACCGCACATAATGGTAGTGGCTGCGGAGCCTTCACCGCGGACCGCATATAATGGAGTGCGGCCGCGTTGCTTGAAGCCTTAATTTCTGACTCTCTGAATCTCTCTAGTGCGGACCGCACAAAGAGTAGTGCGGCCGCACTAGGCCTGTTCTCCTGAGTTTTGCCTTGTCTTAGGTACTTGAGCAGGTTTCACTCCTTTTGAGCCGATGTTTGATATTTCGTCACTTTGTCGATCAAACCTGCAATCAAGCACAACTTATGAGCCTTTTGGTAATATTTTGTAAGAATTTATAATCAAAGCATAAGCAAGAAGGAGCATGAAACGCGTCAAAATCCCTAGTTATCAGGTACGCGCCGGTATGACTTCCAGATGCACCTGCCTCAGATCCTGCACGATTAGTGCAGAAGTGTAGCGTGAGTATATTAATAACATTTACCCAGTAAGTATCCAGTCTAACCTCAAAGAAGTAGTGACGAGGGGTTGACTTCGACACTTACTACGAGCCAATAATAAAATACAGAAATTCTAATAGGCATAGAGTACATGAATAACAACATAATAATAACACAATAACTAACTTCAACAATTTCAGGCCATTGAATAAATTATAACCTCTTAAGTCATAAAAGAAAATCAAGTGTATTCGGGCTCCAAACATTATCATGCACGATTTACGCAGCGGTCGTACGACCCGATCCAGAATAATGTGTACACTGCCGAGGGTCAAGCGGCACGAACCATAGATGCATCTATTTTACTGTCGAGACGTTCGGCCCGCTCCACAAGAAGAGATGATATTCTAGGAACAACCAATTTAAAAGCTATTACGAAGTTTATACACAAGGGAGCACAATTTCCATTAACAGTCAAGTAACCCGCCAAAACTCAAAGTAAATGAAGTACGGTCTGTACGAATTCTTTATCAAGTTTCCATAAAAATTTAGGCACTTTAATTAACAAGTACGGTGCAACATTACAAGTATTTCATGATTCTGGTCCTAATCTACCCGGACTTAAAGCATAATTAGTAGCTACACACGAACTCTCGTCACCTCATGCGTACGTAGCCCCCACAATTAGAAGCAAATAGTAATTTAAATCACCTATGGGGTAAATTCCCTCTTATAAGGTTAGACAAGAGACTTACCTCGTCTCAGAGCTCAATTTCCGGCCCACAAATTCGTTCTAAAGTCCCAACTCGATGCCGAACAATCCGAAACTAGTCAAAAGTTATATGAATTAATCATTACATGTTCAAAAGTTTATAATTTAACTATTAGAGTAATTACCCAACTCAAATTGGAAGATTCCTAAAATTTACCCCGGGCCACGTGCCCGAATTCTGAAAATTTTCGAAGATATAACATTACTCATAACCTCACGAACTCAAATATATAATTTTTACCCAATTCCATAACCATTTTCGTGGTTAAATCCAATTTTTATCAATACCTAGATTTTTTCAACTAAACCCATATTTTCACAATTTTTACATGTTAAAATCTACCTATAATCTATGTATTTAACTTACATTGGATAGAAATTACTTACATTCAATAGCTAGGTGAAAACCCCTCTCTAAGAAGCTCCAAAATCGCCCAAGAAGTGGAATAAATGAACCCAAAAGCCTAAGTCCTGTCTTAAATGAACCTCAATGCCCAGCGATTTCTGCTTCTGTGGACCTTGGGTCGCACCTGCGACGCTGCTTCTGTGGACAAAGGTCCGCTTCTGCGGAAGACACCTAGCCCAGCCTTGGGCGCACCTGTGGATGGGCACTGCATCTGCGAGCCCGCTTCTGCGGCTCGCCTCTCGCATCTGCGACCCAGGCCTGGCCGGCCCTTCTCGCACCTGCAGCCCCTTTATTGCAGAAGCGATGCCGCTTCTACGGAAATTCCTCCGCTTCTGCGGGGCACAGACCACTCGCCCAAAATTGCTTCTGCGGCCCAACGCTCGCACCTGCGGCAGGTCCCTCGCAGGTGCGATCGCCCCAGAAACCAGCTGGTTCAGCAATTCCTTCAAGTCCAAACTTGATCCGCACATCGTTCGAATAGCACCCAGGACCTCCGAGGCCTCGTCCGAACATACGAACAAGTTCGTAAACATAATACGGACTAGCTCGAATCCTCGAAACGCGTAAAACAACATCAAAACGAAGAATCACACTCCAAACAAATTCGAATCAACTTATGAACTTCAAGTTCTTTCAATTTGCTCCGTACGCGCCAAATCATACTTAAACTACTCGGAATGACACCAAAATTTGCGTGCAAGTCTTAAATCACTATACTAAACTATTTCCGAGTTCAGAATCCCAAACGGACATCAATAACACTAAAACCTACTCCAAACCAAATTTAAAGAACTTTAAAACCTTCAATGTGCCAACTTTCAATATTAAGCACCGAAATGCTCCCGGGTCATCCAAAATCCAATTCGAACATACGCCCATCTCCAAAATCATCATGTGAACCTGTTGGGACGGTCAAATCCCGGTTCCGAGGTCGTTTACTAAAAATTTTGACTCAAGTCAAACTTAGCCTTTTTTAGCCAATATTAAGGAACTAAGTGTTCCGATTTCAATCCGACCCCTTCCAAACACGAACTAACCATCCCCGCAAGCCATAAAATAGTAAAAGCACATAGGAGGAGTCTTATTTAGGGGAACGAGAATATAAAAGCAAAACGACCGGTCGGCTCGTTTCAATTATCATATAATTCAGATTTTTACATATCAATCACTATGCATGCCTAGAATTTGACTTTTTGATGTGTTCTTCTTGTGTAAATAACCTAAGTCGAAACTAGGCGTATCAGCCACAACTTTTTCAGTATGTTTCCGAGGAGATCTTCGAACTGCTGTGTTACCTATTGGTACATCACCAACAGATTTTTTGCTACGTTTTTGCGAAGATTCATGCAAAGGTTTCTTACCCATTGTTAATTCTGAAAAAGGTCGAAGCAAAAAAAATAATATTAAAGACATTGTTTAAATAGATAGAAAACATGAAGATGAACAAATATAGAGAAATTGGTACAGAGCCATTATTAATTCAAAGTAAAGCTTGAAAATTAGAAAAGATAAAGAAAGAAAACAAGATACAAAACTTACCCACAACTTGATTATAGAGCAATATTCCGGATTTCGTCTGCATTGTATCAATAAGAAAGAGAGATTTTGGGTGATTAGTAAGAAAGAGGAAAATTGGGTTTAAAAAGCTTTACAGCTTGTTTGGATGGTTGTTACACATCGTTTCATAATGTATCGTATTGTAATGTACTGTTTTGGATAGATTGTATCGTTTGCCGTTGTTTCATGATATCACGTGCCAGCAATATAAAGAATAAACTTGCAAAAGCTCGATGAGGCATATTGCGCACTGTCTAGTAAATTGGACATAACTTTTTGCTCAGAACTCCATTTGGGCTCCACAATATATGGTTGGAAAGCTAACTAAAAGGGCTACAACTTTCATGTTTTACGTTTTTCCAAATTCCAAACAGAACAGGGTGAAAAACCGCGGTTCCACCGCGACCGCGGCAGAACCGCGGTAGAAGATGGTCGCGGACAACTGAAGAATCAGAGGGCATGTTTGGCCGCGGTTCCACCGCGACCGCGGCAAAACCGCGGCAGAAGGCGGAAATTTCAGGGACTTATGTGCAAAACACGGGATTTTAAGCCCTAAACCCTATATTAAACAAAGGAAGCCGGCCAAGAAAGGACGGGGACATATTTTGGACACAAATTAGACCTAAGGAGGCAGGAGACACTACTTTAGGGTTAGACAACACCCTTGGAGGCAAGAACACATTGGGAGCAAGGCGGAGAATTCTTTTACGAGTTTTTTCTTCCTCTTCCTATTTTTCATTGTTGGTTATGACTTTTAGTATTGTAGTTTTATATACTATTATGAATAGCTAATTTGTTATCTAGAGTTTTGATAGAACCTTTTGTAGGATAAATTCTTGTTATGTTTTTATATAATTGAGCCATAGCTATTCTCTATTTGTTCAACTACGTTTATATTCTGGTTGATTGAAGAGCTCTCAATTAGCTGTGCCTATTTAGTATGCATAATTCAGGAGAGAGTGCATATTTAGGTAATTGTTGAACAACACCACTCCCAGAGTATATGAGGGATCAATAACCGAGGGTTTAAAGGTGGGATTAGGGATAACGAAGCCTTGGGTGCGATCTGAAGTGAGCTGTATTAAAAGCCAGCTAGCGTAGCTCGGGAGAGTGCGTCTAGTAAATTGTTGTAATTACTCGGGAGAGATTTACGGTAATAAGAGTGCTCATGATCGGTAGAGAATACTTAGGCGAAATTATAGAAGACATAGCGGGAAGCATTCCGACAATAGGGGAAATCATAACTCTAGACCTCCTTAATCTTTTCTCTAACCCTCAGTATCGTTAGTTGTTAATTTACTATTTTAATTCGTTAGTTAATTAGTTAAACACAAGAATCTAAATATCTATAAGTTATGAATTGTTCAAGCTTGTCTTCTTGGTGATAGTGAACAGCTGTAGCTAAACCTTAGTTCTCTGTGGGATTCGACTTGTAAACCGGATTATATTTGCAATCACCGCATTGTCCTTTTTATAAGGGATAGTTGGGCGTGATCAAATTTTGGCGCCGTTGCCGGGGAACTAACGGTGTAGTTGTAGGTGTACATATTGCTAGGTTTCAAGTTTGAACTTTTATTTTATTATTTGATTTTTTTTTATTTTTTTAATTATTTTAGTTTTATTTGTTTATTTGAGAAACATGACATCATGGAATTATGAGAATTTTGTTGTTGGTAATTCTACTTTTGATCCTCCTTATGCATATTGTGAAGGAAACCACTCAGGGCAAAATTATCAAAATATTCCTGAGAGCGAGTTTTGTGCACCAACTCAATCTTATGTGTGGAATGTGTGTGATATGTGTGGTGGTCAAGATGGTCACTTTCACGGTTGTGCTTATATTTCTTACCTTCCCCCAACCCCTTACTTTGGTGGTTCTTCTTTTTCTGGTGAAGTTAATAGGAACAAAGAACCTAGGGAAGCTGACCTAAAGAAGCTCGAAGATATGTTAAAGTGCATTTTGGAACAACAGAGTAAATTACTACTGCGGATAGAAAGGCGGGAGGAAACTATTCACAACTTGAAAGTTCATATGAGTCAACTGGTTGAAGCTTTTAATGCTCAACAAGCCAATATTGTGAATAGTATCCAAGAAGAGCGTGAATTAGATACAAAAATTGATGAGCTAGAGGAGGAGGCTAGAGTAGAACACCAACAATCAATCGCACAAGATTTTGAGGATGTCGATGTTGTAGAAGAGATATTAGAGTCAACCAAGGATATTGAGGATACATATTTAGTTGACTCTATTGTCATTAGTGTTGAGAATGTAGATAGTCCCAATGTTCATGTAGTTGAGCGCATTGGTCCTCACTCCAAGCATTTTTCCACATTGTGTTTTGATGATGATTTGGAAATAGAGTCGTCCGATCCATTTGAGGAGTCAAGGAATGATGAACAAAGTGCTTACATTCTGGAATTCTTCTTGCCAGAAAGTCGGGATTACACACCTCATATAAAGGCCAAGAAGTGCAGAATACTACATTATTTTATTGGGCTAGTCAGATTCGTTCCACCACCCCAGGAGCATGATCATAGAGCATAATCAAAACTTGGGGTCCGATTCATAAGTTCAAAGTGGAGGCAGAAAGTGATTCACGTCGTGTCGCGACGTTAAATCAAGTGCTTGTTGGGAGGCAACCCAGCTTTATTGCTTTCTTTTTTTTTTATTTTTTTTAATTGTATTATTTTTGTAGTGTCAATTTTTTTTATTTATTTTAGGAGCATGGAAAGCAAAGGTATTGGAAGGATGCAACAGCAAATCAAATGGTTGGAACTAAGTGTGAGGTACCCGCACGAAGGACCAAGCTTGGGAGAAGTCTGAGTACCCCATGAACTGCTAGTGCTTCGGCCTTTGGCCTACCAGGGAGTTTCTTTTACCTTCTTGTATGTATGGGTGTTCATTGGGGACAATGCACAATTTTAAGTGTGGGGTGAGGAGATTGTCTGGCTGACTTTTTATGCTACTTTAGCTGTGTTCATTTAATTAAATAATTTTTTTTAAAAGATTGGACTTTTCCTGATGACGGATCTTCTAGACAGTTTTCTTGAGGGAAGTAAGTCTAAAGAAAATACCAAAAAGATTTTTTGTTTTGTTTTAGGTAGTGTAGTAACTCCCCCTTGGTTTTTCTTTGGGCCACGGTTCTTTTCCAAGGGTTTTATTTGAACCGGGTGTAGTTAGTTGTTTTTAAGGAATAAGAGCCATTGGGTTGTGTTTTGAATTGAAGCAATATCTCTTGACTTTGTTATGCCTTGAGAATAGTGAGTACTTTGGTTGTGACGCTTAGGCTCAGTTTTTGACTCTTGTATAAGTACCTTAAATTGTATGATTTTAAATTTGCTTAACTGCTCTGACTAGGGTGTCTTGATGAATCCAATCCTGAGTGAGTTATGTGCCATGTGTGTGTAAGGTTTTGTGTTATTTTGTGCATTGCATTTGATGCCTAGAACTTGTCCCGTGTGTTTGCAAAGCGAAATAGTATTGTTGTTCAGTCTTGGAAGTGATATAGGCGTTTTCTTGTTGAGCCAGGTATGTATATTTTACCCACCTAATTGTTATGTATCGTAGTTAACCTCGTTGAGCTTATAATCCTTTTTCTTTGGCAACCACATTACAAGCCTTACCCATTTGTTTGAATTAACCGTCTATTTAAACCTTTTCACCTCTCATGAGCACTTGAATTGTTATGAACTTTGTAAAAGTTAAATGTGGGGTGGTTGGTTTGGCTTTTGAGTGGAACTAATTGAATAATGAGAAAGGTGCACTGTTTTGAAAAAGGAAGAGCCACTTGAATTGAAAAAAAAAATATAGTTGGATTGTTGTAAAAAAAAAAAAAATTTCCTTGATAAGTGACGGTTCTTGACGTAAGTGTGCTTAAAGAAGAATGAGGTAATTTACATTGATGTGAAGGTGGAGTTTGGTTTGACATAAGTATGGGGTTTGAATGTTAAAGTATATATATTAAAGTGCTTAGGGAGGTGTAGTCACTCTTATATCTAAATGTATCCTACCCGTCCCGTAGCCTACATTACAACCAAATAAAGTCCTAATTGATCCTAGGTTGAATGAGCTTGATTAGTGGAGTAGTACACTACGGGCAAGCTTATGGTGCATCTTTTGTGGCATATGAATGTTATTTCTGAGAGTGAGTGAACTCTTTCTATCTTGAGTTCCTAAGTGGTATTAAATTTTATTGTGTGGAAATATTCTCTTGTGTTGTGTGAGGGCACTTAATTCATGAAGGAAAGGTAAAGTCAGTGAACTCTATGTTAGAGTAAGTAGGTGAGTTGTGAATAATGTGTGGTACTTGTGAGTCAAATCTTGAGGTGAAGATGTTACGCTTTTGTGCTTAGTCTATTTTAAATACTCTTGGTGTGATGAGTTAGGAGAATTGTTTAAAAATGTCGTGTCTATAAAAAAAAAGTGTAGTTTGATTGCTCGAGGACGAGAAATGGTTTAAGTGTGGGGTGTTGATGATAGGCTATAATTGCATATTTTAGTCGCTTATTACACTCGAATTTACTGCACTTTAATTGAGTTTGCGCTTTAATCGCTAGTGTTTTGCACTAATTGTGTGTTTTATGCCTTGTAGGTGTGATTCCGAGCTATATAGATGTTATGGAATGAATTTAAGTGATTTGAAGCTTTGAAGTCTGAGTAAAAGCTCAAGGAATTAAGCCGGGATCGTGTTCGGGGGTCAAATTTGATAGTTGAGAACAAACGAAGACTCGATGAGGCATATTGCGCACTGTCTAGTAAATTGGACATAACCTTTTGCTCAGAACTCCATTTGGGCTCCACAATATATGGTTGGAAAGCTAACTCAAAGGGCTACAACTTTCATGTTTTACGTTTTTCCAAACTCCAAACGAAACAGGATGAAAAACCGCGGTTCCACCGCGACCACGGCAGAATCGCGGTAGAAGATGGTCGCGGACAACTGAAGAATCAGAGGGCATGTTTGGCCGCGGTTCCACCGCGACCGCGGCAAAACCGCGGCAGGAGGCGGAAATTTCAGGGACTTATGTGCAAAACACGGGATTTTAAGTCCTAAACCCTATATTAAACAAAGGAGGCCGGCCAAGAACAAGAAGGGGACATATTTTGGACACAAATTAGACCTAAGGAGGCGGAGAAACACTACTTTAGGGTTAGACAACACCCTTGGAGGCAAGAACACATTGGGAGCAAGGCGGAGATTTCTTCTACGAGTTTTTCCTTCCTCTTCCTATTTTTCATTGTTGGTTATGACTTTTAGTATTGTAGTTTTACATACTATTATGAATAGCTAATTTGTTATCTAGAGTTTTGATAGAACCTTTTGTAGGATAAATTCTTGTTATGTTTTTATATAATTGAGCCATAGCTTTTCTCTATTTGTTCAACTACGTTTATATTGTGGTTGGTTGAAGAGCTCTCAATTAGCTGTGCCTATTTAGTATGCATAACGCGGGAGAGAGTGCATATTTAGGTAATTGTTGAACAACACCACTCCCAAAGTATATGAGGGATTAATAACCGAGGGTTTAAAGGCGGGATTAGGGATAACGAAGCTTTGGGTGCGATCTGAAGTGAGCTGTATTAAAAGCCAGCTAGCGTAGCTCGGGAGAGTGCGTCTAGTAAATTGTCGTAATTACTCGGGAGAGATTTACGGTAATAAGAGTGCTCATGATCGGTAGAGAATACTTAGGCGAAATTATAGAAGACATAGCGGGAAGGATTCCGAAAATTGGGGAAATCATAACTCTAGACCTCCTTAATCTTTTCTCTAACCCTCAGTATCGTTAGTTGTTAATTTACTATTTTAATTTGTTAGTTAATTAGTTAAACAGAAGAATCTTAATATCTATAAGTTAGGAATTGTTCAAGCTTGTCTTCTTGGTGATAGTGAACAGCTGTAGCTAAACCTTAATTCTCTATGGGATTCGACTCCGGACTTGTAAACCGGATTATATTTGCAACGACCGCATTATCCTTTTTATAAGGCATAGTTGGGCGTGATCAAACACATAATATCAAATGCTCGAATATAGTAAGTACTACCATTTTAGTTAGACACTTTTGTTTTCTCTCTCCCTGTTTAACTTCCAAAAATAGAACATAGTAAAAACTACGTGAAGATTTATTTATTGTTTAAATGAAAAATAACGCTGCATATATTCGGTGGCACACTGCAAGGAACTCAATTACCGGAAAATTTTATGAGACAATTAGCCTGTTTATGTCATGGTAGGTAGAAATTAAAATTACATGGTACTTGTATTGGTGGGAAAAAACATATACATAGAGGTGCCAATGATTCTTTGAAAACCGACACCGAACCGAACCTTATTTTTAGTTTTTTCTTAATATAATTAGGTTTTGATGTAAATTTATAATATTACCGAATAATTATGGTAATTTTTATATTATGTTTAAAATATTAAAACGCTAAC
This sequence comes from Nicotiana attenuata, assembly GCF_001879085.1. Classification (NCBI taxonomy): domain Eukaryota; kingdom Viridiplantae; phylum Streptophyta; class Magnoliopsida; order Solanales; family Solanaceae; genus Nicotiana; species Nicotiana attenuata. Next base: position 168,652 of record NW_017672338.1, read on the forward strand.
ATTCGTGACTTTGGGCTTCAAGAGGAAAATGGGGTAACTGCAGATATACCCGAATTTTACGCCACCATTAAAGTTATACTCATAATATACAAAAATTTGCATAGAAATAGCGTGGGATAACAACTTTTTAATATGGTATTTAGTTTTTATCTAGTATTTTTAATGCTGAGCAAAAATAGCTACTACTCTATTAGAATTAATACGAAAAAATATTTTTACCCTTTCTTCATGAGTGCTGTGTAAATATTAAGGACATGGTGTCCTTAACATTACATGAAGTTAAGGACGCTATGTCCTTAACATTTACAGTGCACATATGAAGTTAAGGACATGATGTCCTAAAGTTTAACAACGGAAGGTGCAAATACAGGACACTTTGTCCTTAATATTTACACAACATTCATGAAGTTAAGGACGCCATGTCCTTAATATTTACACAACACCCATGTCTAGCACAGGGGTATTTTCGTCCCGACAGGTAAAAATTTATTAAGCATTGGCGAAACAGTAAATACATTTTAAACAGTGGCTAAAAAGTAAAGACAACTCTAATTAGTGGCTAACTGTGCACTTCGAGTTGCAAACTTTAGACATAAAAACGGGTTTAAAGTTAGCGTATCCAAAGCCTAACTTTGATAAAATTTCTGAAGTTTGCATATTATTTTTGACTAAAGTTTTGGTTAGAAAGTACACATTTATGTCTGAAGTTAAGCTTGTCTAACTTCAGACATCATATGAGCAAAACAAAGAAAGAAAGATTGTGATAAGAAAAAACCTTATCACGAATCCACCACCAGCAATACGAAGCTGTGCGACAAATTCCTTTTGCGTCAAATCAATATGGTCCAGCGGAGATGCAACTTCACCATTGTTGTAATTCCAAATTTAACAAACCCTGGACATATTTGGAATTTGGAAAACCATGGAAAACACACAAAAAAAGGTTCTCATGATGCTACAGGTTATCTTTTCATGTTTGTGTTTTGAACTGCAAATTTCCGATTAGCACTCCGTTATCGTTCTAATACAACTATATTTGTTTTTGCTGAAGAGTGTGTTGGGAGTTTCAAGTAAGATTTTGAGCCATAGATTGTGCCCTGATTAACTTTTATATAAACCAATGCAACAGATAAAAAAAAAATTCTGCAGATTGCTAAATGGCACATTTGGTCAAGGTTACAGCAATATGTTACATAGGTTCCATAAACAGCTCAATTTTACCATGTTCCTCTTCCTGAAGATAGTATAAGATTACAGAATTGTGATATAAGGGTCTCAGCTGACAGCTACAAACTAAAATATATTGAAAAAATGCTGTCGCCTAATCCTCTCGAACGATTCTTCTCATGTCTTCGTTTTCTTTCGTCAAAAGATCAACACGCGATTGAAGAAGGTTGATCATGGCTTGGGCTCTCATCACTTCAATCTTCAGTGTCTCCCTCTCCATAGAGACATTAAGGATCCCATTCTCTAAATTACTAATAAACTTCAAGTAGCCTGGAGGCACGGATTTTTCAAGATTGGAGGAATCGAAAGTAGGGGGATTGGACGGCTGGCCTTCCTTAGTTTCAGTAGACTCTAACAAGGGGAATCCTAAGAGAGTAGGGCAGCAATTTGTTTTCGTCATCATCGTAGTTGGTGGATCCTGGCTAGTAATAGTTGAATCTTCAGAACCATTTGCACGGCTGGAGCTTGGATCAGCATGCTTGGGTCTCTTACTTTGGCTTAAAGAGAGAAGTTCAGCATCTTCTGAGCTCTCCCTCTTGCAAACAAATGGAAGACTTTGGGGTTCAATCAGGTTTTCGATATAGCGAGGAGCCTTGCGTAGAGCATCCTGTTGTCAAAAGTTAACAGATAGTGGCGAGCAAAGTAAATCTCAAACTGGCAAAAGTTAAGCACACCCAGTGTTTATCGAATGAGAAATGCTCAAAACTATACTGGACATATAAACCTCAAATTTATAAATGTTCACATGCTAATGGATGTGAAGCAGCCCCCAAAACTAAAAGGAAGAAAAGGGCTTGAAGTTTTGCAGCTAAATACATAAACTTCTTTTTACTTGTAAAAGACTGTCAAGATGAAATCCCAATAAAGAGAAAGTAAAATTGTGAGAGCACTAGAGAATGATCAGATAAATTGCTCAAGCATAAATATGTATCACATTCTAGGAGAGAATTCGACATCAGCAATTTCTTCAAGAGCTTTTACTCTGTTACATAAAACTTTCACCATTTCAAGTTAGCTTGCCAGTTACTTCCGAGAATCATGAACAACACTATAACCAAGGAGTTTTCCCCCCTCTGATGCGTACTAAGACAGACCTATACATCTTGCTGAATAACAGTCCACTTTGCCAAAACTTCCGATCTAGGGGTGGTTTTGAGAACTTATTTCTTTAGCTTCACAACCGACAATGAAAGCAGCATTGCACCTACAATTCCTAGAATCTCACCGGATAAACTGGTGTCCAAGACAGCTGGAGATCCACTTTTATAACGCACACTATAGTTGAGATCCGAACTTGGTATCTTGGAGTAGTGATGGTTGTGGGGATGAAGCAGTTATTGAAAAAGGCATAAATTGCTTGTTGTGATGTCCAAATTCAATTAAAAGGCTAAAGGATGTAGCTTTTCAATGGGAATATAATGACGTGTCAACGTTACATGTGGTTTAAGAGGGAGGTAGGTAGAACAAGATGCTAAACTGTTAAGTGCACTAGCTAACCACCACATTTCAACAGTAATTATTTTTCATTTCTTTCAATTTTCCCAGAACAATTCTAATATATTACATAGATAGAGCAATACTAGGAGAAAGAAGAGCAACGACAAAATAGCAAAATTTTGCAATTTAGAGCATCATATCTACAAGTAAAGACATAGAGATTCATACTTTCCTGTTCTGTTCTCTTGATTCCTTATCGACATTGATGATAAAACGAGATTCTAAACCGTTATCTACAATTAACTGACAAATATAGCAAAAAGGTTGCAATACAAGGAGAAAACAGAGCAAAGACAAAATAGAAAAGAATCCAATTAAGAAAAGAGTAACGACAAAATAGAAAAGTTAAGAGTAACGACAAAATAGCAAAGTTTGCAGCTAAGAGCATTTTATATCTATGATGACAACATCGGCATTCATACTTTACTGTTCTGCTTTGTTCTCTTGATTCCTTATCGACATTGATGGTAAAACAAGATTCTAAACCGTTATCTACAACTAACAAATATAGCAAAAAGTTTGCAATACAAGGAGAAAGAAGAGCCAAGACAAAATTAGAAAAGAGTTTCCAATTAAGAAAAGAAGAGTAACGACAAAATAACAAAGTACGCAATTAATAGCATTATATCTACACCGACAAAATTGGTATTCATACTTTCCTGTGTTTGTTCTTCTGATCCTTATCAATAGCAACGGTAAAACAAGTGGAAATAGACATTCATTCATTTAAGTGCAAAGTTTCAGCAATCTAAAAGGGCCGTACAGAAAAGGAAACAGAACCTGGTCAGGGTCATTGCCCTCAACTCGTGTTTCATCACCATTTGCCACATCATCCTCTGCCTCTCCTCCAGGAATCATGGCTATATCATCATCCCATTCCTCCTCAACGAATGGTGCATATCTGTCACCATTTGGCGGTCCTAAACCACTTTTTTGAAAGATTCTACAAAGCACAAAGGAATCCTATATCCTCCCAAACCAACAGAAAGAGATTCTTTTAAGATTCAAAACTCAATATAGAAAGTGGCTAATTTCACAAAATAAGCTAGTTCACACCTGCACGATTCCAGCCTTCTCCAATTCTTCATCGGCAAGCCTGTACTCATGCATTACCCAATTTGTTCTCTGGCCGTCAGGAGCTCGACCACTATGGAAAACAAGTGTTTTCTTCATTCCAATGGTCTGAGACTTATGACGAACAAAACGATCCTTCCCAGTAGCTTTCCAGTAGCCTAGGCCAGTGGCTCGGTTAAGTCGAGAACCGTTACCATACTTCTTATCCACAGGGCTGAAAAAGTACCACTCTAGATCTCTGCTCTTCAGCGATGAATATTCTGCACCGCATCAATACAAGGACATTCATTAAAAAAATGGTTACCAAAAGAGAGGTGGACATAACACGACAAACTAATTATTAGCCAGTGACGTGGTTAATTGTGCAAAAGAGATTCAAAATCGGATCCCTTCGTCCGAAATCTACACAGTACAAATAGGGTAAAAAAATAAAATGCATTCACTCAGTAAGAAAATATGTATTTTTTCGAATCCCCTCATTAGAATTCCTGTCTCCGCATCTATACTAGCCCAACGAAATTCAGAAGAATGACTAATACAATAGCTCAACAACCAGAGGCGGAGCTAGGGGGCGCAAGGGTTCATCCATACCCCCTTCGTCCGAAAATTACACAGTATATAAAAGGTCAATTTTTTCAAATGTAAATATAGTAGATTGAATCACTTGACCCAACCAAATAGTTCTTCTCATGTTTTACTTCTTTATATTTTGAATCCCCTTAGAGAAAAATCCTGGCTCCGCCACTGCTGACAGCAAGAGATGTTATTCATATAGATGAGCAGCATTGCAATTTTCAATAAACCTGAGGAAATATCAGAAACACACTAATTTTCCCAATGAATAATTTAACCTGAAAGAGGAACTCAATCAAACCAAACCAACAAAAAAAAATTAAAAAGAAGTCACGAAATTCAAACAGATAAAAAAGCGTTATAAACAAAGAAATCATAACATAAAAGAAAACTGGACACAAAATAACGACATAAATCAACGAAAAAGGAATTGAATTCAACCTGCGAGCTCCCAAGGTTCAGATTTGTAAACATCAATTTCAGTAACAGCCTGAAACCTGAATGGTTTCCCGCATGCCTTTCGCCTCAGATAGTACCTAACTAATTCCTCGTCCGTCGGATGGAACCTAAACCCCGGCGCCAAAGACGTCGGTGCCGGCGCCGGAGCCGCCACCGTTACAGCCCCTGCCGCTGCCGCCACCACCAGTGACCCTTCTTGCTCCATTTCTTGCCCTCAAAATTAAAAAGAAAAAAAACTAGACACACCCAGAAAGCCAAGAATGTAAAAATGAGTTCTTTTTAGAATACCCAATACAGAAACAAATAGATAGATATTAGAATTGAGAAGATTGGAAGTGAAGTAAAGTGAAAATGGGAGAAATTGAGATAGCCTGTGGGTGAAGGAAAGGGAAGAGAGTAAAGACTTGTTTAACACGGAAATCGAAAATCTAAGAAAGATAAGCCATTCATGGGGGACAAAAATGACTTGTGGATATGTACTTAGGTGGCGTTTCCTGTCAAAAATAATCAACACCTTCAAATAATTTTTTTTTTTTTTTTGGTAGAAAATGTAAAATTTACTTTAAGGATATTAATTAAAATTTTAGTTATTTGGTATTCTACTAATCCGACTAATTTAAATTCGTGTTGAAGTAATTTTTTTTCATATTTGTAAAGAAATCTTAATCTATATACAAATAAAGTAAGTTATTTTCTAAAAATTAACTATAAAATATTCTAAAATATCCTAGAAATTATGTTATATAACAATATATAAGTTCAACGAATTTAGACATAATTTTAACATATGTGTAAATATTTTTCCTTTTTGTAAAGAAATCTTAGTCCATATTACATTTAAGGTGAGTAATTTCTGTATAATTAATTGCAAAATTGTATCCGGATCTTGTTTAGTTTCACCAAATTTCAATTTTATCGTAATTTTTTAAATAGATAAATATCTCGTTGAGATAACTTGAAAACAATTAAAGAATTTGAAACATATACTACTTTGAATATAGGGCGGAGTAGAATAATAAAAAATTCTGAAATAAGTAAGATGAATAATTAATACAAGTTTGAAAATATATTATTTAATGGAAATTAACGTCAGGATATCTTTGGTCATAGGACAACTATAAAAATCTCTTTAAAGCTAGATTTTTTGTACCTATCTTGACTGAAAATGACATTAATTTGCAAGTTTTTCTTTTCTTTTACGTCGTCTTTTTTCCTTTATATTATATTTCCTTACTTGGTGCATGGTTTGGATCACAAGTTGACCAAAATGAAAAAAGTACTAAATCCAAATTTATATTATACATTTTTTGAGGATAGGAATAAAATAAATGCAACCTAATGTGAGTAGTTAAAGAAGTGAGTGTGAATGAGGTATGAAATAAAGGGCAGCAATGCGTATTCAAAGTAAAGAAGTACAAGCAAAGCAATCTCTTATTGCCCGTTCCTTAAGAAACCTTTAATCCTTTTTTTTTTCATGACTTTTTTCTTTTTCTTTTTTGGCTCGCCACTCGTTAAAATATATGCAATCACATCTTTTTTTATAATTATTAATTATCTGATGAAAATGATAACTAGCTGACGCTATTCTAACATTGTAAAATCTTTACACTTCAACATATAAAACCTAAATGTATTTTTGAATTTTTCTATTTTTACAATCAATTGAAATTGATAAGAAATACAATTTTTCAATAAACTTGAAATAATCTTTTATTGACGAAATAGAATGTTCTTTTTTCATGTTAGATTACTACGTGAAGAAAAGATATGAAAATAAGATATGTGTATACGGTCGAAATCGTATGACTCCAATCTATAGGCTCGAGGGGTCTTCTTGAGCCCAAGTTCAGGCAAGGTTGAGTTCGAGCTCAAGGGACCAGATCCGAGCTCGAAGACAGAGTGCAATGCCCGAAGATTGAAGCATGATGTACACCGAGGCCGAGTATGCTCGACCCCGAAATAGTACCGTTATGGATTTATAACAGAATGAGCGGGATTCCTGCCACGTCCCCAAGATCATGGCGCAAATCCCGAAACAGAATTGTACGATTCCGTACTAGGTGGTTAGACAACTGTACCAAGAATATTCCTTACTGTAAATAGAAATATACCTTATTTAGGGTTCCCCTATTATATAAAGGGGACCCCAATCATTTATAACATTATCTCATCATTGGCAAGAATATACTATCCTACTTTTCTCTCTTACTGTTCATCAGAATTATCCTTTATATTTATTGTTCTTACTTTATTTCTCTTAGTTCATCTCGAGGTCACTAAGCTCGAGGTCACCACTGCTGAGTAACATTGGTTTGATTCACTTATTTCTTTCATTTCCACTTCACATTTCTTGAACATTGATTGGTATTGAATTTAATCACATATCTTTAAAACCACAAATCAAATGTTACTCGTATTTTCGAGGTAAACAGTTTGGCGCCCACCGTGGGGCTAAAGATAATAGTGATTATTTCTTTACTGATTCTCATTACACACGTTATTTTTACACTTTTTCTTGTCAAGATTTTCCAATTCTCAGGATTAAATATGTCAAACTCGCAAAATACACCTGTTTATGACAACGAAGGTCTTGGATTTCATGGGGAAAACAATGATGCAGGGGTCGGTGTACCACTAATAAACCCTGGGGAAGTGCCAAATCAGGAACCAGTTGACGTTAGTTCGCACATTGCTTTAAATGCAGATTTAGGCGCAGACCCCGGAGGGAGTGTACGCAGGGAAGCCCGATCTGGGGGCCAAGGAACACCAGGTATAGGAGATTGGGGAGTCAGCCTCCAAGTGATATTCGAGATGCTGCAAGCTCAGCAGATCGCCATCGCTCAACTTCAAAGTCAGCATAAAACTCCGAGTGTAGCTGAACCAGAAAACACTCGGTGTGCTGAACCAGCGGCAGAGAGGTCGAACGGAAATGACTCGGGGACTGACCCCAGTATTATGAGGATGCTCGAAGAGCTCACCAAGAGGATCGAGTCCGGGGAAAAGAAGATTGAGGACAATGATAAGAAGGTGGAGACTTATAACTCCCATGTTGACCAGATACCGGAGGCACCTCCAGTTTTGAAAGGTTTAGATGCAAACGAGTTCATACAAAACCATTCTCTCAGAGCGCGGCTCCGATGCCCATCCCTAAAAAGTTTCGCATACCTGATATACCCAAATATAACGGGACAACCGACGCCAACGAGCATATTACTTCATACACTTGTGGGATTAAAGGAAACGACCTTAATGATGATGAGATCGAGTCCGTGTTGTTGAAAAAATTCGGAGAAACTTTGTCGAAAGGAGCCATGATTTGGTCACAACTTGCCTCCTAACTCTATTGACTCGTTTGCTATATTGGCAGACGCCTTCGTGAAAGCACATACCGGGGCCATAAAGGTGGCAATGAGGAAGTCAGATGTATTCAAGATAAAATAAAGGAACGGCGAAATATTGACAGAGTTCGTGTCCAGATTTCAGATGGAGCGAATGCAATTACCACCGGTCTCGGATGATTGGACAGTACAAGCTTTCATGCAGGGTTTGAATGAAAAAAGTTCGATTGCATCTTGACAGTTAAAGCAGAATTTGATTGAGTATCCGGCCGTGACGTGGTCCGATGTGCATAACCGTTATCAATAAAAAATCAGGGTCGAGGACGACCAGTTGGGAGCCCCCTCGGGTTCAGTTCATCCTAACATATTCGCAGCCAAGCCCCCGAGGGAAACAGATAGGAACCAAGATCGAACAAGGAACAGTATTAACCGTACGTCGATCGAAGAAACAACGGCTCGGGTCGAAACACCCTCAGAAATGATCGGAGAAACGATCGAGGTCAAAGTTCTCGAGGGCTCATGAGAAAGAGCGGATTCGATAAGCATACCGACCCTGTAGAGGCACCTCGACTGTCGGAGTACAACTTCAGTGTAGATGCATCGGAGATTGTGTCAGCTATTGGAAGAATCAAAGACACCAAGTGGACCAAGCCTATACATACCGATCCTTCTCAAAGGAACACGAACTTGATGTGCAAGTATCATGGCACACATGATCATAGAACAAAAGATTCCAGGTAGCTAAGGGAAGAAGTGGCTTGGTCGTTCAACGAGGGCCATCTTCGAGAATTTCTAAGTGATCGAGCCAAGAATCATTTCAGGGAGAGAGATGCAAGGAAAAATGGACAAGAAGAACCACAACATGTAATCCACATGATCGTCGGCGGTGTCGATGTCCCACAATGACCTGTGTTCAAACGCACCAAGGTATCGATCACAAGAGAAAAACGGACTTGGAGCTATGTGCCCAAGGATGCCTTATCATTCTACGACGAGGAAGCAGAGGGCATATCTCAGCCACACAACGACGCCCTGGTAATTTCTATCCTTTTAAATAAAATTCAAGCTAAACGTGTTCTAGTGGATCCAGGTAGCTCAGCAAATATAATCAGATCGAGGGTAGTAGAGCAGCTCGGCCTACAGGATCAGATTGTACCTGCGTCCCGGGTCCTAAATGGCTTCAACATGGCAAGCGAAACAACAAAGGGAAAATTATCTTGCCAGTAAACGTAGCAGGGACCATACAAGATACTAAATTCCATGTCATCGAAGGTGAAATGAGGTATAACGCGCTCCTCGGGAGACCATGGATACACAACATGAGGGCAGTACCTTCAATTCTTCATCAGATGATGAAGTTCCCAATGGAGGATGGAGTAAAAACGATTTACGGAGAGCAACATGCTGCAAAGGAGATGTTTGCAGTTGAGGAGGTGGTGCCGATACCAGAGCCTTCGACCTCGGAGAAATCGGGCACCAAAGGTAAGCAGGCGGCTAAATAGCAACACCGTCCCCAACCTCGACGGAATCGGAGCAACAGGTAATCGAGGACGAAGAAGAGGATTTCCTTACTCCTTGAACCTTCGTCGTTCCCGAAGAATCCGACGGAACCAAGTCAACTGTCGAGGAACTGGAGCAAGTCATACTGATCGAATACATGCCCGATAGAAAGGTATACCTAGGAACGAGATTAGCCCTCGAACTCAAGAAAAAACTCATTCAATTTCTTATTGATAATATGGATTGCTTTGCTTGGTCCCATTTAGATATGACAGGGATTCCACCGGAAATCACCACACATCGGCTAAGCATCGACCCCTGGTTCAAACCGGTGAAGCAAAAAAGGAGGCCCCAGTCCGAGGTAAAACATGCGTTCATAAAGGACGAGGTAACCAAACTTCTTAAAATAGGGTCTATTCGGGAGGTAAAATACCCCGAATGGTTAGAAAATGTAGTTGTAGTTCCTCAAAAAAAGGAAACAAACTTAGAACGTGTGTAGACTATAAGGACTTGAACAAAGCATGTCCAAAGGATTCTTTCCCATTGCCGAAGATCGATCGAATGATCGATGCCACGGCCGGCCACGAGACCCTAACTTTTCTCGATGCCTACTCCGGGTACAATCAGATTCAGATGAACCCGGAGGACCAGGAAAAAACTTCATTCATTACTAAATTTGGTACTTACTGTTACAACGTAATGCCCTTTGGGCTAAAAAATGCCGGAGCTACATATCAACGCCTAGTTAACAAAATATTCGAAGAACAAATAGGTAAAACAATGGAAGTTTACATTGATGGTATGTTGGTTAAGTCCCTGTGCGTAGAGGACCATTTGATTCATTTGCCGGAAACATTCAAAATTTTGAGATAATACAACATGAAGCTTAACCCAGAGAAATGTGCCTTCGGAGTTGGCTCGGGTAAGTTCCTCGGCTTTATAGGGTCGAATCGGGGTATCGAAATAAATCGACCCAAGACAGTACAAAGGCTAACAGGGCGAATTGCTGCCCTGGGTCGGTTTATTTCTTGGTTGTCAGATCGGAGTCATCGATTTTTTTCCTTGGTAAAAAAGAATAAGGATTTTGCATGGACCCGAAATGTCAGCAAGCCTTAGAAGAATTAAAGCGATACCTGTCGAGCCCGCCTCTGCTTCACACCCCGAAGGTGGACGAAAAACTTTACCTATACTTGTAGCATCCGATATAGCGGTAAGTGGTGTACTAGTTCGAGAAGAGCAAGGTACGCAATTCCCTGTTTATTATGTAAGCCGAACTCTAGGAGATGCTGAAACTAGATAACCTCACTTAGAAAAATTAGCACTTGTATTGATAAGCGCATCTTAAAAAGCTAAAACCATATTTTCAATGTCATCTCATATGTGTATTGACCACTTACCCCCTTCGAAATGTTTTGCATAATCCCGAGCTATCGGGCCGGCTGGCCAAATGGGTCGTCGAACTTAGCAGGCACGATATCAAATATCAACCCCATACCGCCATCAAGTATCAAATCTTAACTGACTTCGTAGCTGATTTTACGCTGACCCTCGTACCCGAAGTGAAGAAAGAACTCCTGCTGAGTTTGGGTACATCATCAGGGGTATGGACCTTTTTCACGGACGGTGCCTCGAATGTGAAAGGGTCGTGGCTTGGCATTGTCTTGAAGGCACCCACGGGTGATACCATTAGACAATCTACCAAAACTTCTAGATTGACTAACAATGAGGCCGAGTACGAGGCCATGATTGCAGGTCTCGAGCTAGCTAAGAGCTTGGGAGCAGAAGTCATCGAAGCCAAGTGCGATTCTCTATTGGTGGTAAACCAAGTAAACAAAAGTTTCGAAGTTCGAGAGGATAGGATGCAGCGATACTTGGATAAGCTACAGGTAACTTTGCACCGCTTCAAGGAGTGGACTCTAGATCATGTGCCTCGAGAACAAAATAGCGAGGCCGATGCACTTGCTAATCTGGGATCTTCGGTTGAGGAGAATGATATCGTCCCGGGGACTGTCGTCCAATTATCGAGGTCTGTGGTTGAAGAGGGTCATGCCGAAATAAATTCAACAAGTTTGATGTGGGACTGGAGGAACAAGTATATTGACTATTTGAAAAATGGAAAACTCCCCTCGGACCACAAAGAATCGAGGGTCCTAAGGACCAACGCTGCTAGGTTCGCATTAGATGGAGATGGAACATTGTACAGAAGAACGTTCGATGGGCCATTGGCGGTATGTTTAGGGCCGGGGGACACAGATTATTTTCTACGAGAGGTCCACGAAGGTACTTGTGGAAATCACTCCGGTGTCGAATCTTTGGTTTGCAAAATTATCAGAGCTGGTTATTATTGGGATAACATGGAAAAAGATGCTAAGGAATTCGTCAATAAATGCGATAAATGCCAACGATTTGCACCGATGATCCACCAGCCCGGAGAACAACTCCATTCGTCCTATCCCCGTGGCCTTTCATGAAATGGGGAATGGATATAGTCGGCCCTCTACCAACTGCCCCAGATAAAGCTAAATTTATTTTGTTTATGACTGACTATTTTTCTACATGGGTGGAAGCACAGGCCTTCGAGAAGGTCACAGAAAAAAAAGTTATTGACTTCATCTGGGACCACATCATATGCCGGTTCGGGATACCTGCCGAGATTGTATGTGACAATGGAAAACAATTCATCGCCAGCAAGGTGACGGAGTTCCTCGAAGCACACAAAATAAAGAGGATCCTATCAACACCATACCATCCAACTAGAAATGGACAGGCCGAGTCAACAAACAAAACTATCATTTAAAACTTGAAGAAGAGGTTGGACGATGCAAAGGGGAAATGGAGAGAAGTTCTACCCGAGGTCCTTTGGGAATATCGAACAACATCGAAGTCTAGCACGAGGACTACTCTGTTCTCTTTAGTGTATCGCTCCGAGGCCCTCATCCCTGTCGAGGTCGGGGAACCCAGCACCAGGTTTCGATATGTAACAGAGGAGTCAAATCACGAGGCTATGAATACCAGCCTCGAGTTATTAGACGAAAAACGAAAAGCAGCACTTGTTCGGATGGCCGCGCAGAAGCAAATGACCGAAAGGTACTACAATAGAAGGACCAACCTTCGACTTTTTAGAATCGGGGAATTAGTTCTACGGAAAGTCACCCTCAATACTCGAGACCCGAATGAAGGGAAACTGGGCCCAAATTGGGAAGGACCGTACCGAGTCCTCAGAGTTATCGGTAAAGGATCATACAAACTTAGCACGATGGAAGGTGAACAACTGCCAAACAATTGGAACGTATCATTACTCAAACAATACTACTGCTAAGGTATGACTTTATCCTTTTGTCCATTTGAGTTTAAAGCTAACTCATTGCAGATTTTTGATCGAAGCTATCGAAGACACCCTTTTTACACAAAGGCCTTAGGTTTTCAAGCATGCGTTGAACTCTTTTTCCCTTAGACCGGATTTTGTCCCAAATGGGTTTTGCCGGCAAGGTTCTTAACGAGGCAACAACTATGTGCTACCTAAGGAGAACTCAATAATATCCAAGGCTTCTTTTCAATCAACCTCGAATACTGGGGGGCATCACCCTCAGAGATCATATTTTCGAGGAAAATACTTCACGCCTAAGAGGGCCTCGATAGAAAAACTTTGTAAAGGGCCAAACGGTCAGATGAACCGTGTCCGTATAGAATAGTCGAGCCCCGACGGCAAAACATGTACGCATGTATCAATTATTTGAAGAAGCATTCCGTTTATATCAAAAACACTTTGTGTCTCTAAGAAGTCTACTATTATACGAGCTCTACACTTATAATCCTACGAGAAACGGCTCAAGAGCCAAAACACGAATGCAACCCAGAGATACTCGGGGACTATCATCGACAGTTGGCACATCCGAGTCGTCAAAAACTCGAGCTCATAAGACCTCAAAGAGGCATCCCCTCGAAACAAAGGCCAAGGACAATATACTCGGGGACTGACTTTTCGAACAAGATTGAAAGGTTATCGGAAAACAAGTCCAAGAGACATTCCCGAAGGCTACGTCCATATAAAAGACTACGGTTATATAAAAAGGTTACGGCCGAAATAATGCGGCTCGGAAACATCCGACTTCCGCAATAAATTAAAGGCCTTCAAACACTTTGAAAAAATCAGTTAAACTAGGCTACTCTCAGCAAAAGCAAAATATAAAGGGCTTCGATAAATTCAGCCCCCGAATAATTTAAAGGCTTCGATAACATCAGCCTTCGAAAAAAACTCAAGAGGTATTCGATTATGTTTACACAAACAGATTACTAATAAGGTTCCGATTCGTCGAACCTTCAAAAACCCAATGGGTACGAAAAACACATGCCAAGGCATAATTAAATTTTTACTAAGTCTTTTAGCCGAAAAAGAGGGAAAAATTATAGCCACTTAAGAGGTCGAATCGGCCCAACTTAAAGAGCCTAATGGCCGATATATAAGAGCCTAAGGGCCAACTTAAAAGAGCTTAAGGGCCAAAACATGTAGAGTTTAAGACCTCGTTCTCACTCAACTCGGACTCAAGAGCCCCATTGTTACGAGCTCGCTTCAAATTAATTTAAGCTTAGCTCGAGGATTACCTAAGACCTTAAGAGGTATTATGTTGATCAATAAAAAACCTAAGGATTTATTATGTGCTAAATCCAGTACTCGGACTGGTCACTAGAGTTATACAATAAAATTCTTTACAAGTGAAGACGAAACGGAGTTCAACAAATTGGAGATAAAGAAAAAAGGTTCTTTATATTCACAAAAGATGATTCACAAAGTGTATTTACAATGCCCACGAGGGGCCCTTACACAAAAACAAAAGAAACGAAAAAGAACCTAATCTATTTTGGGGCTACATGAACGGAAGCAACATCCTCAGGAACAGCACCCTCGGGAGCTTTATCTCCGGGAACCTCCTCCTCCTCGAGGGCTCCTTCTTCACCTTCCCCGCGCTCGGAGCCACTCGCAACATCTTCGTCATCAGAAGAAATGAACCAGGCATCGGTTTTCGTCGCCTTAGCTTGGGCTATCTCTTTAGTGAGGTCAAATCCTCGAGCGTGGATCTCTTCGAGAGTCTGCCTTCGGGCTTGGCACTTTGCCAAATCATTACTCCATTTTTCCCGGTCGGAGGCCTCCCTCAATCAGCTTGAACTGCCGCGGCATCCTTCAAATATACAACGATAGTCTTGTCAGGCATGGCCTTCATCTTCTCAACTTCAGCTTTGGCCTGTACAGCTTCGGCCCGGGCTCTAGCAAGCTCTGCCTCTAACTCCTCAATTTTCTTGGCCTGAGCCAAACCCTTCATTTTAATGCCTCGGAGTTGAGTTTTAGCCGAGGCCAGTTGAGCTATAACAGCTTCCTTATCGGCAGCGAGCTGATCCATGTTCTTTTTCCATCGATGGCAGTCAGCCTTAACTTGATCAACCTCGCCCCGGAACTGCCCAATCATTTCCAACTTCTGCTGCAGCTGAGACATCAAAATGTTAGCCTCCGAAGTAAGACCAAGAAGACCATACTCTGTTAAAATCACAGTTACCTGCTCATCTAGCCCGGTCTCATTTTCCCAAGCTTTGGCCAATTCGGCCCGAAGGTCCTTAAGCTCCTTCTCCTTTTGGCCACAGAGGAGCCTCAGGGCCTTCTCTTCACCCAAAACCCTCCTGAGCTTGGCCTCACATTGGCTCAATTCAGCTCTAAACTTGACGATGGCCTACACACGAAACGAAGGTATGTCAGTCAAAGTAAAGGAAGGAAAGAAAAAACTACAACAATGAAAGTTAGCATTTACCTGAGAAAGGAGACGTTGGTCCTCTTCAAAGAGGGTGGATGCATCGTTAAGGTCAACAGCATCGTCAACCCCGGTGAAACAGTCCCGAAAAGGGTCTTCTTCGAGGACTTGCCCGGGTCGGGTATTCGCAGAGTCTGAGCATCCTTTATGGTCTCCTCGGAGTAAGCTGGTAGAGATAGTGAGTGACCCATTGTCACAGCCCCGATCTCCTCACTCGGGGCGCTCTGATTAGCTTCGGCCTTCTCAATATTTATCCCCTCAGGCGTACTTATTGGAGGAGGGGGAATGATTTCAATCTCCGGGGACTCGAGGGCTTTGCCCAAGTCTTTTTCCGGAGCTCTTCCACCATAAGATGAAGTCTCAGGTTCGGAGGACTGGGCGGCCTCGACTTGTTTCCTAGTTCGGGGCACCAATGCCGTTTCTTCACCCTCGTTCTCTTCATCTTCTAGATATTGAGTGGCGGAGTCCAAATTCGCATGTACAAGTTTCCTCCTCGGCTTTCGAGTAGGAGTCCCCTCGTCCTGTGAATCTTCAGGCTTTGAAGCCCTCTTTCTTTTACTGTCCTTCCCCGATTTCGGGATCGAGGACGCAGTTTTTTCCCTGGGCAGGGCTGGCCTCATTTCAGATACATCTCCGATGCTTGAACGAATAAACATGAATGAGTTGGCGCCACCAACAAGTGAAAAATATCTGAAACTTGGGAAGAGAATATACCATGATGTTTGGCCTCCCACTTGCCCCTCGATAATTTACGCCATTTACGCTCATCGTAGGAGGAGGTGGCAACTAACTTTCAGACCCAGTCCTTGAGGTCAGGGACCGCGTGGGGCGTCCAAGTAGTGGCTGCAGAAAGGGCAAAGACATTATAAGATGCGGAAGCTGAATATGAATAGATATTGGGAAGAAGAACTCCACTTACGATTAAAGTTCCATTTCGGGAATGGCATATTATCCTTGATGATGACATCTGAAGTCCTTACTCTGATGAACCGGCTCATCCAGCCTCGATCTTTGTCCTCATCGTTGCTAGCAAAGAAGGCTTTCTTTGTTCGACGTTGCAGCTTGATAAGCCCTCGAAACAACTGGGGCAGATACAGCCGTATAAGATGGTTAGGGGTGATTTCCAACCCCTCGGCCTTTTCGGAAAAGTAGCACAGCATGATCACGATGCGCCAAAAGGAGGGGGAGTCGATCACTACCAGATCAAGGGGACTCGGTGTGAAGGGGTGAGTGTAAACACTTAAAAACCCCTCCGATCAAGGGGACTTGGTGTGAAGGGATTTCTTCTTATTCATGTGGGCTGCACACAGTTAATCTACAAATTAGCTCATAAGTGGTGATGCATCATGTGGAACTTACTTCAAGGGGGAGATTGTTGTGTGTGCGTGAACAAAATCCACATGGAAAGTATTAAAGAAAACAAATCTACTCATAAGGAGTTTGATATTATTAATGGTGTATGACCTTTTGCGCAAAAATGGTGCAGGCTTGTCCCAAAGTGGACAGTATCACTGTTAGTAGACTGTATTTGTAAAATAATTCTGGAAATATAAATGAATATAAACAGAAATGACATAAACAGAAATGACATAAAACCAATTCGAGCCCAGTGAATTCACAGTGTTTACTTAAGGAATTTAATCCCCTCCTAGTACCCAAGGTTATGGATTATTTCCTCCCAGGATAGAACGAATTACACACTGGTCTAGTGGTACTTCAAACCCCAGTGTTTCAGCGAACACAAAGTTCGGTATCAAATCACACTTACTTTTTACTTTGTTTGATGCTAAAAGTATGCAGAAGAAGGAGAGAAAACTCAGAAAATCGTAGTGAAATTCTGAGCAGAATAGTGTTGTATTTATAGCCAAAGTTGGGCTGAAATCTGAAGAGGTGCAACTCTTCAGAATGGCTGTTTATGAAAACGCCCACAATATAAATGCCATTACATAAATGGCCATTTACTCAATAATAAAGAGGGAAAATAAAGAGGGAAAATTGAAGAGGGCAGTTACTTTTCTGTTACCAAAACAGAAAAACGGATTAGATTTAATATTAATATTTAATATTAATATTCTGTTATTAAAACAAATATTTAATAACATTTCTGTTAATATTTTACTATTAACAAATAAATTTGGTCCAAAAAGTTAATCAATCAATCGATCATTTGACCAAATCCAAATCCGAATCCGAATCTGAATCCGAATCCGAATCCGAATCCGAAGCGGAAGCCGAAGCCGAAGCCGAAGCGGAAGCCGAGCCGAGCGAGCGACGACGACGACGGCACGAAGCTTGCCTTCTTCTCAACTCTTTAAGAGCTAGAAGAAGAGCATTTGCTTATATACCCATAAAAAACCTCTTCCTCTTCCAATATGGGACAATGCCCATTTGCCAAGGGGGGAACTTAAAGTTTCACTCAAAAATTTCATTTCCCTCCATTTCCCATTCACCATCTTTTAAGTATTTAATATATATTAAATACATCCAAAACCCAACAATCCCCCACATGAATGGGGAATGGCTATATCACGGAAGTATGCATGAAAAACTGTGTGATTCGCAAGTAAGGATTAATTGCATCTGGATAAGTAGGTTTCCCTTTGAACTTTCTGTAGTGAACTTATGTCGGATATACTCGATCAATCGGTAGATTTGATATCTTTGAACCGTCGAACTTTAGTGTATACCTAGACAACCATAAGTCACACAACCAACCCTTAACCGTTTTTGGTTCTCATTGTTGTGTTCGTTTCAGCCATGAACACCGCCTGGTTTCACAAGTGCGTAGAGAACTGGCCTTACAATGTTCTCCTTGAAGCGGCTAACACTTCACAATTACATAGGTGATTCCTAAACGTGCCATCCCGTAGATAGACTATTTGTAAACACTTAAAAAACCCTCCACGTGGGTAGTGATGCTTTCCTCGGGGCTCGGGATCTGAATCAAGACCTCGTCTCCCCAGTTCAGTCCCTCTTCATGGCTTTGAGGTACTTCTTCGATATCGAACAAATATATCGAGATACATGTTCGCATTGGCCTGGGATATCGGGGGGATTTTCAATATTGAAGTCTTTTTTAGTCACGCAAGGGCCGGGGGTTATTTCTTCAAGAGTCAGCGGCACCACCGATTTGGCCGGCCGGGAGGTAGAAGAAGACGACGCTTTTTCTTTTTTGGGAACTGTTTTGGAAGTTTTAGCCATGATTCTAAGCTAAAGAGTACAGACGGCAGCAGAACGTGGTGTTTTATGAGAACTTGGTGTTTTCCGGCGATTAAAGAGGCGGTGGAAATAGATTGTGAGAGAAAAAGATGAAGAAGGGAGGTGATCAGAGAAAATGTGAATGAAGGAGTAAATATTTTAATTTAAAGAAATAGCCTCGCATTTATAGATGAGCGACGGCGGTTCGGCGGCGCTAGTGGCCGACCATTACTGGCATGCATTTAATGTTTTGGGAAAGTGAACCGATGGGATGTTTCAGTCACTTCGAGCGCTCACGTCATGAGAATGACATCATCATTGGAGACTCTGGAGGATCGACTTTCAAATCATTTCTTATCGCCTTGCTCTAAGAAACGCGGGGACTATCTGTATACGGTCGAAATCGTATGCCTCCGATCTATAGGCTCGAGGGGTCGTCTTGAGCCCGAGTTCAGGCAAGGTTGAGTCCGAGCTCGAGGGACCAGATCCGAGCTCGAAGACAGAGTGCAACGCCCGAAGATTGAAGCATGATGTACACCGAGGCCGAGTATGCTCGACTCCGAAATAGTACCGTTATGGATTTATAACAGAATGAGCGGGATTCCTGCCACGTCCTCAAGATCATGGCGCAAATCCTGGAATAGAATTATACGATTCCGTACTAGGTGGTTAGACAGCTGTACCAAGAATATTCCTTACTATAAATAGAAATATACCTTATTTAGGGTTCCCCTATTATATAAAGGGGACACCAATCATTTGTAATATCATCTCATCATTGGCAAGAGTATACTATCCTACTTTTCTCTCTTACTGTTCATCAGAATTATCCTTTATATTTATTGTTCTTACTTTATTGCTCTTAGTTCATCTCGAGGTCACTAAACTCGAGGTCACCACTGCTGAGTAACATTGGTTTGATTCACTTATTTTCTTTCATTTCCACTTCACATTTCTTGAACATTGATTGGTATTGAATTTAATCACATATCTTTAAAATCACAAATCAAATTTAATTATTACTCGTATTTTCGAGGTAAACAATATGTAACAAGTAATCTAGCAATCTTATTATTCGATTCATTAGTTTGGCTTTATTTATTAATTTGTTTTTTTTACCATATAGATATTTAATATTTCCTTGACCCCGAAAGAAGCCAAAAGATTAGTAAAAATGGCTTGTGGTAGCTACTATTTAAGGTGGTATTTATTTTTGAGCAAAAATAGCCACTACTCTATTAAAATTAATATGAAAAGACATTTTTACCCTTTCTTCCATTTCTTTTCTTCCCAAACCCGGCGAGCTCAAATCATTGATGGACCCTGACCAGTATTCCAATTTTGTGATGAAGAAGACGGGAAACACTGATTGAAACCTCACAAAGTTGAGCAAGAACACACTTACTTGCAGGATTTTCGTAGTGTATAAATAGGCTTTATTCCTAAGCCCTAGAAGCTGGAGAGTTTAGTAGTGCTATATGGTCTTTGATACAACATCTATTACCATTGAAGATCTTCTCTTTCTTTGCAAATAATTCAGTGCAAATAATTAAGCACATGTAGTCCCGAACTTAGAGTTGCAAGTTCAAAAGTTAAGGACATGTAGTTCTGAACTTAGAGTTACAAGCTCAAAAACTAAGGACAGGTAGTCCTTAACTTAGACTTACAAGCTCATAAATTAAGGACAACTAGTCCTGAACTTACATTAACAAGCTCATAAGTTAAGGACACTTGGTCCTGAACTTAGAGTTGGAAGTTTAAAAATTAAGGACACTTGGTCCTTAAGTTAGAGTTACAAGGACAGAAATTAAGGACAAGTAGTCCTTAACTTAGAGTTACAAGCATAGAAATTAAGGACATGTAGTCCTGAGCTTCGAGTTCCAAGTTCAAAAGTTAAGGACATGTAGTCCTGAACTTAAAGTTACAAGTTCAAAAGTTAAGGACAAGTAGTCATAAACTTAGACTTACAAGCTCATAAATTAGGGACAGCTAGTCTTGAACTTACAGTAACAAGCTCATAAGTTAAGGACACTTGGTCCTGAACTTTATGAGCAGAAGGGTATTTTTGTCCGGGCCGGGGAAAAGTTTATTAAAGCAGTGGCTAAAGACTAAAGACATTTTAAACAGTGACTTAAAAGTAAATACATGTCTTATTAGTGTCTAACTATGCACTTCCCCCAAAAGATTATAACAAAGTTATTGGGCTAAAAGGGGAAATGATGTTCTTACACGTTGTGATATTGTTCGCTTTGAGTCAAGCTCACACAATTTTTTTTAAAAGACCTCACATTATTAAAAAATCTCTATATTTATATGTAGGCTTTTAATTTTTTCAACTATTAATATGGGACTTTATTTGCACACCTAACAGTATTTTATTGTAGGATAGTTGCCTAATTTTAATATTTGTTTTTTTACCAAACACTATTATGTGAGGGCAAGGTTTTTCTCCGTATTCTCCTCTTGCTCATGCAAACTTGTTTTTGAAAGTTTGCAGCCTAGTCCCCACCGAATGGAAGATATTTTTGTGTGTTCAAATTCTTAAAATGATAACCACACCGCCCAGTTTGAATGGTCCAAGTATGGTTGCCCTGTCTCTCAAGTAAAACATATAATACTAATGCTTGCTATTTCTGAAATAATATAATATTTGAATATATAGTTTTTGT
>NW_017672338.1:190004-199318 GCF_001879085.1 Nicotiana attenuata
GGGGGGAGGGAGGGTTGGTGGTACAAACTTCAGGGTACATTCCAGAAGACAAAAGGATACTACTATTAATTAGTATATTTGGAACAAGGGCCACACCTCTGCTCATGGCAGATAATTATTTAGCTATGTTACTTAGAATATTAAGAGCCCGTTTGGACATAGAATTTTTTTCCTTTTTTTTTTAAAAAAAAATTTACTTTTTTTCGAAATCAGCGTTTGTTCATAAAATTTCCAATTTTCACTTAAAGATGCATTTAGAAATTTTCGAAAATTTGAAAAACTCCAAAAAAGTTGTTTTTCAAAATTTTCACTCAAATCTCTCACAAAACTTCAAAAATAACCCAAACTGAAATTTATATCCAAACACAACTCCAAATTCAAATACCATTTTCACTTGAAAATTCTTTTCACTAATTTTTGGAATTTTACAATTCTTATGTCCGTTGCCTACTAAATCTCTTCAAATCTTTCATATAGCTATATCATTATAAAAGGACTATTAAGTTACATGAAATGATTTTTTTTAGGGCTTTTGCATCTATACTTAGTTTTGAGGTCACCACTGAACTTATATCTACTTTTGACAAAAAATTACAAATCTACCTACTTTAGGATCAACTCAAGTTTATCGGGTCTGAAGTTGAAGATTTTTTTTTTTTTTTTGGCCAAAACTACAATGCGCTTAAGGCTAATTAAGTCTATAGTGCAAAAATTGCACTTAAGATGCACTTAAAGCCAGATAGGTATGAAGTGCAATAAATCTTTTCATACACCTAAGGCCAAATAGGCCTGAAGTGAAAAATTGTACTTAAGGCCAAATAGGTCTGCAATGCAACCAATATTTTTATGCACTTAGAGCCAAATCGGCCTGAAGTGCAAATTGCCCAGAAATAGAGGCTTGTTCTTCGAATTTCAACACTCAAACACACGAATCACGATTCAACACCTAAATCTACTCCAATTGAGCTCAAATTTGAAAGATAACCTCCAAGTATCATAAATAACAAACCTCAATCATCAATTTGTCAAAACAACGACAAATCTAACAAACCCATTCCGCAATTAATAAGAAGAAAAAGAAGAAACCCTAAACAGTAGCAAAGAAAGGAGCGTCACAACAGCTTACTATTGTAAAACACTATGAACCACCTTAAAACATGCTCACAAAGACCATATAAATTTATTGTCACGTTTGTTTTCACAGTAACTAAGAAGCAGCAGAAGAAGAAAAAAAAAAGGAGGAGGAAGAAAAAACATGTAGTTGTCTGTACTTCGTGTACTAGCTAATTTTTTTAAAAAAAATAGGTACAAGTTAAATAAGGGCGACCAAATAACGCACCCCGTAAAATTATTACATTTTTTAGTTGCTATATAAATTTGGATGACCTAAGGACCAGAATAGATCTACGGGCCAATTAATTAGGTATTTTAGTATCTTCGTACAAGAATGTTTATGTCCATGCTCCAATACCTTACGAGGAGTTAAGGTCCATGACCTCCTACTTCATGTGAATATTTTTGTTATACGTGTAGCAGTTTAGGGTCATTCGGTCAACATGTTAGTTATGCGGGGATCGTAGTACACTTATCTATGTGAAAATTAATAATGAAGAGATTATTATATGCCACAATTTATAATTAAAAGATTTTAGACATGAATTACCTACTCTAATTAAAAAGAGCAATTTTATCTTTAAATAGTTTGCATTGCTATATACACATATTCTTATTATTACGGGTCTACTCCAATAAATACTCCTAGTATTTGTCCTTTCTTAGTTTGAAGTAAAAATTGCACGGGGCGCCTTATTTGGTCGTCCTCATTCTGTACCCATTATTTAAATTCTTTTAACAGTATCCAAAGTTTAAACAACTTCTTCGGGCTTTTTTCTCCTCCTCTTCTTCTTCTTCTTCTTCTTCTTCTTCTGATGATGATGATGATGATGAACATATTTTAAGATAGTTTATGATGTTTTACAGTGGTGAGCTGTAGTGGCGCTTTATTTCTTACTATTGCTTAAGGTCGTCTTCTTCTTCTTCTTCTTCTTCTTCTTCTTCTTCTTCTTCTTCTTCTTCTTCTTCTTCTTCTTACAAAATGAATTCGTTAGATTTATTATTTTTTTGACAAATTGATGATATATTTGGGGGTTATATTTCAAATTTGAGCTCATTTGGAGTAGATTTAGGTGTTAAATCGTATATTGGATTGTTAAAATTCGAAGAACAAATTTCTATTTCTAGGCAATTTACACTTCATACCTATTTGACCTTAACTGCATGAAAACGTTAATTGCACGTCAGACCTATTTGGCATTAAGTGCATCTGAAGTGTAATTTTTTCACTTCAGACTTTTTGCCATTAAGTCCATGAAACCTGTTGGCCTAAGTAAAGATTAGTTTTGAAGACTGATAAAGGAACTCAGGCATGAACCAGGTCCATCCCTTGTGAGCACAGATACGGGCAAATTTGAGCATGTGGGATGCACGTGAAGGAGATAAACCTAACTTGACAGAAGTGATATCTCCTGATCGAAAATGTTGCATAATTGATAAGGAGAAGGATTCCTTACTCAAAGAGAACACTGTCCAAGATAGGGAAGGAGTTAGATGTTGAGATCAACTAGAACTCTTCCACCAAGGAAGAGTAGCATCAGAATTCTAGTTAATCTTTATTTACTAACTCTATAAATATCAGTGTTGTTCTCTTTTACAGGTAATGCACAAACACATAAGTTAAACGTGAATTGAGAGCAAAATAGCAAGGCTTTTTGCAAGCAGTTCGTGTGTGATTCAAGTGTGCAAACCTGAAGCTACATGAACCAGATAGAAGAATCAGTTCCAAGTGTCTGTCTTTTATTCTAGTTCAATTATAGTAGGTGTTTTCATATTGTGCCTTTCAGCTTTATCTAGAGGCAATTGTAATAGGTACTCAGAGTATTCAAGTTAGAGTTAACTTGAAGTTATCGCAACAGTTAGAGGTTGTGTGCTACAACGGGATTAGAGTTAGTCCTAGGTTTACAAAAGAGTTTTTGTAAATGCAGCTTTTGGCTCAGTGATTTAGTGGAGAGTTTGGAAAAATTCTACTGGAAAGTAGGTCGTGATTTTTTTCACCTTTTGAGCCAGGTGTTTTCCACGTAAAATACTTGTGTTCTTTACTTTCCGCATTTAATATTTCTGCAATAGTAGGTTAAGGAACACTTAGAAGAACCAGGTCCTTCCATAATCAGTTTAAGCGAAAAATTGGACACCACACAAATCACCCCCCCTCCCCCCTCTTGTGTGGTATTGGAGTTAAAACATCAAAACTATTGGTTGCACTTCATACCTATTTGACCTTGAGTGCACTGAAGTGCAATTTTTTCAACCTATTTCGCGTTAAGTGCATCTGAAGTGCAATTTTTTCACTTCAAACCTCTGTGACCCATAGCTTCAAAGACGCATATACAGCCTCTCCTCTGGACTTTGGTGACTGTAAATATACGAATTCATGTGGGCTGCACACAGTTAATCTACAAATTAGCTCATAAGTGGTGATGTGTCATGTGGAACTTACTTCAAGGGGGAGATTGTTGTGTGTGCGTGAACAAAATCCACATGGAAAGTATTAAAGAAAAAAAATCTACTCATAAGGAGTTTGATATTATTAATGGTGTATGACCTTTTGCGCAAAAATGGTGCAGGGTTGTCCCAAAGCGGACAGTATCACTGTTAGTAGACTGTATTTGTAAAATAATTCTGGAAATATAAATGAATATAAACAGAAATGAACATAAACAGAAATGACATAAACAGAAATGACATAAAACCAATTCGAGCCCACTGAATTCACAGTGTTTACTTAAGGAATTTAATCCCCTCCAAGTACCCAAGGTTATGGATTATTTCCTCCCAGGATAGAACGAATTACACACTGGTGTAGTGGTACTTCAAACCCCAGTGTTTCAGCGAACACAAAGTTCGGTAGCAAATCACACTTACTTTTTACTTTGTTTGATGCTAAAAGTATGCAGAAGAAGGAGATAAAACTCAGAAAATCGTAGTGAAATTCTGAGCAGAATAGTGTTGTATTTATAGCCAAAGTTGGGCTGAAATCTGAAGAGGTGCAACTCTTCAGAATGGCTGTTTATGAAAACGCCCACAACATAAATGCCATTACATAAATGTCCATTTACTCAATAATAAAGAGGGAAAATAAAGAGGGAAAATTGAAGAGGGTAGTTACTTTTTCTGTTACCAAAACAGAAAAACGGATTAGATTTAATATTAATATTTAAAATTAATATTCTGTTATTAAAATAAATATTTAATAACATTTCTGTTAATATTTTACTATTAACAAATAAATTTGGTCCAAAAAGTTAATCAATCAATCGATCATTTGACCAAATCCAAATCCAAATCCAAATCCGAATCCGAAGCGGAAGCCGAAGCTGTAGCCGTAGCCGAAGCCGAAGCCGAAGCCGAAGCCGAGCCGAGCGAGCGATGACGACGACGGCGCGAAGCTTGCTTTCTTCTCAACTCTTTAAGAGCTAGAAGAAGAGCATTTGCTTATATACCCATAAAAAACCTCTTCCTCTTCCAATATGGGACAATGCCCATTTGCCAAGGGGGGAACTTAAAATTTCACTCAAAAATTTCATTTCCCTCCATTTCCCATTCACCCTCTTTTAAGTATTTAATATATATTAAATACATCCAAAACCCAAAAATCCCCCACATGAATGGGGAATGGCTATATCACGGAAGTATGCATGAAAAACTGTGTGATTCGCAAGTAAGGATTAATTGCATCTGGATAAGTAGGTTTCCCTTTGAACTTTCCGTAGTGAACTTATGTCGGATATACTCGATCAATCGGTAGATTTGATATCTTTGAACCGTCGAACTTTAGTGTATACCTAGACAACCACAAGTCACACAACCAACCCTTAACCGTCTTTGGTTCTCATTGTTGTGTTCTTTTCAGCCATGAAAACCGCCTGGTTTCATAAGTGCGTAGAGAACTGGCCTTACAATGTTCTCCTTGAAGCGGCTAACACTTCACACTTACATAGGTGATTCCTAAACGTGTCATCTCGTAGATACACTATTTGATATACCCCGTATCAAATTTAGAAATCATTAAAAAACCTTAACGCTTTATCCTTGGTACTGAACATTGTCTCATCACGAGAATGGACCAAAAGTTTAGTTGACAATGTTGAACCGTCATAAATGACTTTGTTTGATCTCCTTGAACCTAGATCTTGGGATCTCCAGTCTTCTAGGTAGAGTTACCGCCACTATGACTTGTTCTCGGCCACAGTCCCATTCCCCTTGATGACTTCTCAACTACCTCTCTAGTTAGGCCTTTTGTAAGTGGATCCGACACATTATCACTTGACTTTACATAGTCAATCGTGATAATTCCTCTAGAGAGTAATTGTCTAACGGTTTTATGTCTTCGTCGTATATGGCGAGACTTACCGTTATACATAACGCTCCCAGCCCTTCCAATTGCCGCTTGACTATCACAATGTATGCATATTGGTGCCAACGGTTTGGGCCAAAATGGAATATCTTCCAAGAAATTCCGGAGCCATTCAGCTTCTTCACCGGCTTTATCCAAGGCTATGAACTCAGCCTCCATTGTAGAGCGGGCAATACAAGTTTGTTTGGATGACTTCCAAGATACCGCTCCTCCACCAATAGTGAATACATATCCATTTGTGGACTTGGAATCAGTTGATCCGGTGATCCAATTTGCATCACAGTATCCCTCAATGACCGCAGGATATTTATTGTAGTGCAAAGCAAAGTCCTGGGTATGTACTAAATACCCCAAAACTCGTTTCATGGCCATCCAATGAGATATGCCTGGATTGCTCGTATATCGACTCAATTTACTTATAGCACAAGCTATATCTGGTCGTGTACAATTCATGATGTACATTAAGCAACCCAACACACGAGCATAATCCAATTGTGATATGCTCTGGCCTTTGTTCTTTGCTAATGCAAGATTCACATCAATTGGAGTCTTTGCAACTTTAAAGCCCAAGTGCTTGAATTTTTCAAGTACTGTCCTTAATATAATGAGATTGTGACAATGCTAGACCTTGAGAAGTCTTATGGATCTTAATTCCCAGAATTAAATCAGCAACTCCCAAGTCTTTCATATCAAACTTGCTAGTTAGCATACGCTTAGTAGCATTTATATTGGCAATATCATTACTCATTATGAGCATATCATCCACATATAAGCAAACAATGACTATGTGATTTGGAACATTTTTAATGTACACACATTTATCACATTCATTTATCTTAAATCCATTTGACAACATTGTTTGGTCAAATTTAGCATGCCATTGTTTGGGTGCTTGTTTTAATCCGTAAAGGGACTTAACAAGTCTACAGACCTTCTTTTCTTTACCTGGAACCACAAACCCTTCAGGTTGTTCCATGTAAATTTCTTCCTCCAACTCTCCATTTAAGAAGGCCGTCTTAACATCCATTTGATGAATTTCAAGACCATAAACTACAGCTAACCTACTAACGTTCGTATGGATGTATTTATTGTAATGGAGAGTATGTATCAAAATAGTCAAGACCTTCTCGTTGTCTATACCCTTTGACCACAAGTCTTGCCTTATACTTGTCAATAGTGCCATCATCTTTTATTTTCCTCTTAAAGATCCATTTAGATCCCAACGGTTTGTTTCCGGGAGGAAGATCAACCAATTCCCATGTATGGTTGTTTAGTATGGATTCTATTTCACTATTGACCGCCTCTTTCCATAACAATGATTCCGAAGAAGACATAGCTTCTTTAAATGTTTGAGGCTCATTTTCCAATAAGAAAGTCACAAAATCTGGTCCAAATGAAGTATACGTTCTTTGACGTTTACTACGTCTTGGATCCTCTTGGTTAAGTGTACTTTCTTTTGTTTCTTCCCGAGGTCGTTTAGATCCTTCACCAATCGACTCACATTCCTTTTTATACGGATATATATTTTCAAAGAACTCAGCATTATCTGATTCTATAACCGTATTATTATGAATGTCGGGATTTTCTGATTTATGAACCAGAAATCGATATGCTTTACTATTAGTCGCATATCCTATGAAAACACAATCAACGGTTTTCGGTCCTATTTTTACCCTTTGGGTTTAGGAACTTGCACTTTTGCCAAACACCCCCACACTTTAAAATAATTCAAGTTGGGCTTCCTTCCTTTCCATTTTTCATATGGAATGGATTGTGTTTTGCTATGGGGTACTCGATTTAGTATTCGGCTAGCCGTAAGAACGGCTTCCCCCCACAAGTTCTGTGGCAAACCAGAACTTATCAATAATGCGTTCATCATCTCCTTTAATGAACGATTCTTTCTTTCTGCAATCCCATTGGATTGGGGCGTGTAAGGGGCCGTTGTTTGATGAATAATTCCATATTCTAAACATATTTGTTCAAAAGGAGATTCATATTCACCACCCCTATCACTTCTTATCATTTTGATTTTTTTTATTAAGTTGCGTTTCAACTTCATTTTTGTATTGCTTGAATGCGTCTATTGCTTCATCTTTACTATTAAGTAAGTAAACATAGCAATATCGAGTACTATCGTCAATAAAAGTTATGAAATACTTTTTTCCACCGCGAGATGGTATTGACTTCATGTCACAAATATCTGTGTGAATTAAGTCTAAAGGATTTGAATTCCTTTCAACCGACTTATAAGGATGTTTAACATACTTAGATTCCACACATACTTGACATTTTGATTTGTCACATTCAAACTTGGGCAATACTTCCAAATTAATCATTTTCCGTAAGGTTTTATAATGCGGAAAACCCGGAAAAATTTCCGCGGATGCACTTTAAGCGCTGCAGAGCAACAAGATGTATCTTCTATTTCGACTACTCTACACGCCTCTCCAGAAGTATAACAACACCCAAGAAGATTTCCTAGTGCTGTCCGAACTCCAGAAAGCTGAAAACGCTTGTGCTTCTCGTGATTGAGACGAAGCATTTACAGATTTTTTTAGTTAGAGCATGAGAAATTATATTTATAGGAGCGATTGCTTTGTCATAACGTAAATACAGAGGCGTGACTCAAAGACGTGGACGCTGGCACTGTGAAAAAGCAAATACAACCAAAAGAGATGCGGGAATGAAACAGTTTTTATGCTCCCCCCGAGCAGCTTCATTCTGGACCACAAAAATCGTAGAAGCAAGTCTGTATCATCTACCACCCAAGGTCAGGAATGCAGTGATTTATTCAGACCCTTGCTGCAAGGTCATAATCAATTAATAATTCCGCCTTTGAAAAGTAATATCTTAGTATTTTTACTATGAAATTTAAGTTGCATGGTCTTAGTCATCAATGAATCATTACTAGTAGGCAAATGATTGAGAAGTATAGCTCTCCTTGAGAAGGACTTCAAAAAACTACATTGAACGACAAACCGCAAGGAATGTCCTTGAACGAATATTAATTGTACGGCCCCACCCCCACAACCACCCCAACCAAACCCCAACCACCACCCACACAACCACCAAAAGCGATTGAGAATCGAAGAGGAAAAAAGCCTGCTGAAAAGAGAGGCCAGTGGAAACTCAACAATAATGGGAGCAATATTGCTTGAAAGAGAAAAAAAGAGAAGAAGGCTTCTGGACCAAAAAACAACCCCAAGCAAAGAAGCGGTTCAGCTGGAAAACTGCTCAACATCGTGGAAAAACGGACACAAATCGGAGTGTCGTGCTACGGAAGAAAGATCAAGAAGAAGGGTCATACAACATTGGTGAGATAAGTTGCAATATGTGATTTTATCGTTAGGATTATTGTTCATGCTGTTTGAAGGCAATTGGTACGGGCGAATCCTAAAGAGTGGTGGATTGATCTGGCCACTCGCCATGTTTGTGCTGTTAGAGGAATCCACCCGTTTCCGCTTCTATGTCCTGTTGGACCTGATAGCACAATTTTCTCTGGGAAATGCTTTCAAAGCGAGTTGAAGGAATGTGGAAGATATATTCTCAAAATGCACTTCCGAGAAGTGTGCTTTGAACAACGTCTTCAATGTTCCGAGATTAGCGAAGAATTTAGTCTTCTATTCTGGACTTTTTGTTAAGCAATCGGTTTTAACTTTGTTGTTGTTTCCGACTAAGGTTGTAATAGAGTAAGGAATATAATGTTGTGTAGTGCAAAAAGGTACCAATACTGGGCTTTTCAGGCTAAAAGTGTAGATGTTGTAGCAAAATAATAATAATTTCAGCTCGGATCTTACTACTTGATCAACTGAATTTGGCATATACGTTTGGGATCATGTCCAAG